>NC_140168.1:63977154-64032154 GCF_963971535.1 Notolepis coatsorum | reverse complement strand
GATGGAGACATATTCAACGCGCATAGAGCGGCGTTGTGGTACAAACTCAGGAATCAATATCCATCACGTATTAATCCGGCAAAACTGGCAGGCAACCCCATAATGGAGACGGAAGGGCCTGGCGCCTATGTGAACAAAGTACTGAAGGAGTGGAGAGGTGAGCTAGGACACAACCCAGAGATTGACCCGTTGCAGAGAACGATGTTTAGAGAAAGTGTGATGAGAGGGCTTCCAGAGGTGGTTAAGAATAGACTGGAAGACGTGGTGGGGTTAATGGACATGACTTATCCTTTGTTCTGTGCACATGTAACACATAGTGTGGAGAAGCAAAGGGCTCAGGAGCAGAAACTCAGGGATCAGGATAGAAATGACTCAAGGAAGTTAACTCAGCAACAACTGCAGCCCCAAAGGAGGTTGCAGGCAGTAATGGTGTCATCTGCGACCTCTCCACCCATGCAGGACCAGGGACCCCCGCCTGCACCTCAGGTAGTGAGAAGCTATGGCTATAGTTCACAGAACCAGGCGTTCAGGCGGCAGGCAGGGAATGGGCAATCAGGCCCACGGTTTACACAGGGACCGGGGAACGAACAACAGTTTCCCCGTTTCCACTGTTGGAACTGCGGCATGCAGGGACACAGGGAAATGAGATGTAGGCAACCATACCGTCCCGGCTCGGAGTATGGAAGACCCGTGCGCCAGGGGGAGTCACAAGGGCCCCACGACCAGGGGGAGACAGGAGGGCCCCGAAACCAGGGGGGTAATCACTAGGGGTGCCCAGAGAATGCGACGGGGGGAAATCAAATGATTGTGGTTTCCAAGGGAGCTGAGCAAGAACCTATTCTGCAGGTCCTAGTGGAGGGCAAATTAACAGAGATGATGGCAGACACTGGAGCAGGTTTTTCCTGCATAAAGCAAAAATACGCCGCTCACTTACCCCAGTCTGGACAGTATGTTCGGACGGTCGGATTCTCGGGAAAAACACAATTAATACCCACATCAGATCCAATCTCTTTTTTTTTTGATCCACTTTTTCTCCCATTTTTCTATATTTTTCTCCCATCCCAATTTCGTATCATCCAATTTCAACCCTCCCCTGTCACGAACGCTGTTTCTTGCCTCCCACAAGCCGGCTGCAATGTGGACTAAGTCATACATAGCACAAGTCCCCTCCGGTACTTGAGGTAACAGCAGTCGCATCTTTTCACCTGCGCAGCTCGATCTCTCAGTGTCGAGGAGTAACGCGTGGGAGGCTCACGCTGCCCCCGACACTTCCTGATTCTACTGCGCAGGCGCACCAACCGACTTGTAGGAGTCGCTTGTTCACAACGTTCGATCCCCACCCTTCAGTTTTTCCCTCCCCGTAATACGGCCAATGTGTATTACTGCGGACGACCAGCCAAACTGAAAAACAATGTGGAGAGCTGGATTCGAACACGCGAATCCTAGCGTCTCCACACTGGTGGCGAGTGCCTTAGACCACTACACCACCTAGCCGCCCGTATCAGATCCAATCTCTATGACGTATAACAACAAGACCATAACAATACCTGTATTAATTTCGGACAGCACCCCGCGCAATCTCTTGGGACGAGATGCAATGTGTAAACTAGGCTGTAAAATCCTATGTACGCCTGAGGGGATTCAAATTGAACAAGACGTGTACCAAATGATGCTACAAGGGACGGGGGAGAAAGAGGCCACTGTGTTCTGGCTGGGCAACATAGATGCAGAGCTGCAAAGGGTCTGTGCCCCCTGGGAGCCATTTCTGAAAACCCAACTGCCTCAGTCTAGACAAACAAACATGGAGGCACATTGCACACTACAATATTTGACGAATAGTGACCTAGTTAGGAACAAGGCATGGTTGCAGGGACAGCCCGAGCAGGTGCAGATTGACTCATCTGCGATAATTGTAGGGAGACAGGGCGCGGCGTTGAGGGTTAACACGGGTAAGTATCTACGGGAACAACATAGACTAAGAGACGCCGCCCCACACATCACTCTGAGAATAAATCCTGGTTACGAATCCGAACATCTAGGTTCAATGATACAGGAATCCGAGACTCAAAGGTGGGTCTCCACGGAATCTCCGCTAATTTGGAACAGCGCAGATGGGAGTTTCATAAAAATAATGATTTCCTTTTCAGTTTTGGCAAAACCGCAAGTAATCAGATTACCAGGAGACCCTTGCGTTATTCCAGAGGCGGATGCTTTGCTGGAACAGGACATGTTGGCGCGCACCCCGGAACGGTTGTGGTCAAAACACGACACAGATGTGGGTCTAATATTGTCGGCACAGCCAGTGAAGGTCAGGTTAAAGAAGGGTTGTAGACCACCCTTTATCAGACAGTATACAATGAAGCCAGAGTCGGAGGAAGCTATATCACATCAGATTGAGGGACTGTTAAAGGGGGGAGTGCTCGTCCCTTTCAAATCCAGATGTAATACACCTATCCACCCAGTGCTAAAGGCGGACAGGGCTAGGTACAGACTGGTACACGATTTGAGGGCGGTGAACGACGTGGTGTCTGGACCAGAGGCGGAAGTCGCTAATCCACACACCCTCCTGACAAACATCCCGAGTAGCTCGCAGTACTATACGGTCATTGATCTCACGCAGGCATTCTTCAGTGTTCCATTGGAAAAAGAGTCTCAGTATCTGTTTGCTTTTACCCACAGGGGGAAACAATACTCTTACACCCGGTTGCCACAAGGGTTCGCGCACTCGCCGCATTACTTCTCGAAGGCGCTCAAGGAAGACTTGCAAGGAGTGTGCGACACACTACTCAGCACGGTTTTACTGTATGCAGATGACATTCTAATCTGCTCGGATACACGTCAGCAGTGCCATGAGGACTCCATCAAAGTTTTGAGTGGATTAGCCGTGGGAGGCCACAAGGCATCCCGTTCAAAACTGCAGTACTGCCAGCCAAAAGTTGAGTACTTGTCTCGCGTCATTCAAAAGGGCATAAAAAGCATCTCACCCACGCAGCTCGAAGCTGTATCCAAGGCACCTAGGCCATTGACGGTCCGACAGATGATGACGTTTTTAGGGATGACTGGGTACAGCTCTGAGTGGGTGGAGGACTATACGATAGCGACAGCGCCGTTGAGGATGATGATAAAAGAGGCGGGTACAGACAAGCTTCGCGCTCCCTTGACATGGACCGAGGAGGGGGAGGACGCGTTCATAAACATTAAGCGTCTGTTGTTACAGGCCCCTGCCCTGGCGCTGCCGGATTATGAGAAGTGTTTCCACCTATTCGTCTCACATAGAGCGCAGCATGCGACAGCTGTCCTGACTCAAACACAGGGGGGGAGTGGGAAAAAACAACCGATAGCATATTACTCTAGAGCTCTTTCGCCGGTAGAGCAGGGTCTGCCACCTTGTTATCAGGCCCTGGCCGCAGCACATTTGATGTATGAGAAGGCAACGGCCGTGACAATGGGATATGACATTTGCATTTGGACACATCACAAATTGGCAAACTTGATTGAAAGAGGCAAATTTGTTCTGACCAGCCAACGGCAACAGGCTTACATGAGGCTCCTGCAGTACTCGGACGTTACGATAAAAACATGCCACGGCAGTAACCCGGCGGATCTGGTACCACTCCCGAGCGAGGGTCAACCGCATGAGTGTGAGGTGGAGGTACAGGCTTTCGTGAAACTCCGTCCTGATTTGGGAGTCGACCCGCTCGCGATAGCAGAACTCTCACTTTTTGTGGATGGGTCCTGCTATCGGGAGGGGGAAAATTTAAGGTCAGGATACGCCGTCGTACAGTGCAAACCTAACGGAGAAACACTAACAAGAAAGGCCGGACAATGCATGCAACCATGTTCGGCCCAGCTTGCAGAACTAATAGCACTAACAGAAGCATGCATAATAGCTAAAGATCGCACGGTTAACATCTTTACAGACTCTGCGTATGCGCATGGCGTATGCCACCTATTCGCGGCCATTTGGAAGGCAAGAGGCTTTAAGAAATCGGACGGCTCACCGATCCTTCACCACAAGCAGGTTGTGGCGCTTATTCAGGCTGTAAAGTTGCCCAAAAGCATTGCTATCGTAAAGTGC
Organism: Notolepis coatsorum; assembly: GCF_963971535.1. Classification (NCBI taxonomy): domain Eukaryota; kingdom Metazoa; phylum Chordata; class Actinopteri; order Aulopiformes; family Paralepididae; genus Notolepis; species Notolepis coatsorum. The sequence continues at coordinate 64,028,076 of NC_140168.1, read as the reverse complement.
CAGGCACACAGAAAAGACCTGTCCTTTGTGACGACGGGAAACAACGCGGCGGACGAGGCCGCGAAGGCGGCGGCTGCGGTGCCGTCCACGGCTGTTCTGATGTTTGCGGCCGAACTGACGACTGAGGTAACTGAGGATAATTTGAGTGATCTTCAGGACTCAGCCACGCAGGCCGAGAAACAGTCGTGGACGGAGAGGGGGGCTGTAAGGGGGGCAGATGGTCTGTGGAGGAGTCATAACGGTTTGATAGTCGCCTCCATCGATCTTCTGTCCTTAGTGATACCTGAGGCTCATGGTGTTGATCACTGTGGAAGAGCAGAGACCCTGAAACGAATCACGAAAATGGGATTTTGGTCCCCAAAGCTTCAGGCACAAATTGACGTTACACTAGCCAGGTGTTTAACATGCTTACAGGGCAATGTGCGCAAAGGAGTACCGACAGTGGCGGCTTACACACCCCTCCCTGAGGGACCATTCAGACATCTGATTATGGACTATACAGACATGATAACGCCAGTGCAGGGCAAACGATACCTCCTGGTAGTAGAGGACTGCTTTAGTCGCTGGATTGAGGCCATTCCATCTAAACACAAGAACGCGGACACAGTGATCAAGTTCCTGTGTCGCGAGGTCATTCCGAGATTTGGAATTCCCACGATATTACAAAGCGATAATGGCCGCGAGTTCATCGACAAGGTGGTTAAAGGGCTGATGCAGAAATTAGGTATAAGACAGCGCCTTTCCTGTGTCTATAGTCCCGGGTCGCAGGGGAAGGTGGAAAGGGCCAATCTGGTCATTAAAAACAAACTGTTGAAAATCTGTATGCAAACTAAGCTTAACTGGATTGATGCTTTGCCACTTGCTCTGATGGCTATTAGAAGCAGCGTAAACCGCCAAACACAGCTAACACCGCATGAAATGCTTACAGGCCGCAGCATGCCAGCACCGCCATTTAGACACCTGGCTAGGGGCCCGGCATTAGATATTTTTGAGCAAGATCTGAAAAAATATCTTCAGCAAGTGACTAAAATACATGAAGCTGTGTTTCGACAGGAGCAGAGAAAGGAGAGAAAGGGGGAAAAGGAGGCGGAGAAGGAAGCCACCAAACCGAGACTGATCCCTGGGGACTTGGTCTTCGTAAAGGTCCACAAGAGAAAGTGGTCATCACCCCGGAGAGAGGGCCCGTACGAGGTGATCCGATCGACTGGAACGGCAGTCCAAGTCAAAGGATCAGCGACCTGGTTCCACTTCAATCACTGCATAAAGGCCAGCGGCGATCTCTTGGGGGATACAATCGATCGCAGTTATGCAGAACCCGACATGGAGGGTCCGAGACGGCAACTGGAAGGTGCAGTGCCTGCTGATGCTCCCGCAGATGTTGGCAGCAGTGTGCGGACGGTCGGCCGGGCACAACGACGTCATTAAGAACCGTCACGGTCGACCCGTCCTTGAGGATGACGGGTTTGAGTGGGTAGGAGTCCCACGGGGTCCCGCTCAGGCTCAAGTACCAGCAGGCTTTCATGACCAGGCTCAGAATCAGGCGCCCCCTCTTCCCTCCATCGAGGAAGGGGGGGAGAAGATAAGACTACAACCAAACGGGGTGTTTCCCGTAGGACCGCAAGGGCATGTTTTTGATTTTGACCATTCCCCCGTTACAGGCGGGGATACTTACCATTATACTAACGAGCATCGGGTTGTGGGGGTAGATAGGAGAGTTGAGCCTGTCCCGAACCAATCACAGGGGACAGGGGTGAGGGGAAAAAGGGAGGTCAAGGACACTGAGTCGGAAGAGGTGGGGGGACAGGATATGTTCCAGAGGACAGCCGGAACGTTGAGGGACTCAGTGGGCTCACTCTGGGCCAGGTTGAGGGGTTTGCTTCCTTCCGGGGAACAAGATGGGGGCGACTATGACTATGACGAGGAAGACCCGGAGGCTGACCCGATGTATAGGGCGGCTTTAGGGAATGAGTGGTTTAAGTGGGTCCAGTACACATTTACATTTACATTTAGTCATTTAGCTGACGCTTTTATCCAAAGCGACTTACAAGTTCTGTACGACAAGCCATCAGGAAGGGCACAACTCTATCAGCTGAGCAACAATGTTCATCAAAGTGTTGAGTGCTACAGTGTAGGTTAGTTTATTAGGACAAGTGCATGACAGTACGGTTAGTTAGGGTTAGATTTTTTTTTTTTTTTTTTTTTTTTTTAATTCAGATAATGGTTGAAGAAGTGCGTCTTTAGTCGACGGCGAAAGATTGGACGTGATTCGGCTGTCCTAACTGGGGTGGGTAGTTCATTCCACCATTGTGGGGCAAGGACTGAGAATAGGCGACTTCTCTTTGATGACCCTCCCGGAGCTTGGATAGGAGTAGGTCTGAGGCGGCCAGAAGATGCAGAGCGTAGGGGTCTTGAGGGTGTGTAGTTAGAGACCATTGACCGGAGGTAGGCGGGAGCGGTTCCCTTTGCCGCACGGTATGCTAGGTCGAGGGCCTTGAAGCGGATTCGTGCAGCAATGGGGAGCCAGTGCAGGTCCCTAAGAAGTGGGGTGACATGGGCCGACTTCGGTAGGTTTGAGATCAGGCGGGCCGCTGCGTTCTGAATGAGTTGAAGAGGCTTAGTGGCAGTGGCCGGGAGGCCAGCGAGCAGTGCATTGCAGTAGTCGAGGCGGGAGATGACTGTTGATTGGACGAGGAGTTGGGTGGCTTCTTTTGTCAGGAAGGGGCGTATCCTTCTGACGTTGCTCAGGAGGAATCGGCAGGTTCTGGTCGTCGCTGCGATGTGAGCAGAGAAGTTCAACTGGTCGTCGAGGACAACACCAAGGTTCTTGGCGGTCGGGGACGCAGTCACAGCTGCATTCTCGACTGTGATTGAAAGGTCGGTTAGGGGGGAGGATTTGGCCGGCAGGTGGAGCAATTCTGTTTTGCTTAGGTTCAGTTTGAGGTGGTTGGACGTCATCCAGGCTGAGATGTCGGACAGACAGGCCGAGATCCGCACAGAGACGTGGATATCTGAGGGAGGGAAGGAGAGGAAGAGTTGAGTATCGTCGGCATAACAATGGTAGGAGAAGCCATGAGACGTGATAATGTTACCCAGTGATTTAGTGTAGAGGGAGAAGAGAAGGGGTCCTAAAACCGAGCCCTGGGGGACACCCGTCCGCAGGGGGCGGGTGGCCGACAGGGTCCCTCTCCATGACACTTGGTAGGAGCGGTCATTGAGGTATGATGACAGCCATGTCAGCGCAGAGCCAGCCACTCCCATTCCTGCGAGGGCCGCAAGGAGGATCTGGTGGTTGACTGTGTCGAAGGCTGCAGATAGATCTAGGAGAATCAGGACAGAGGAGAGGCCTTTCGCTTTTGCTAAGTGAAGTGCCTCTGTGACCGCAATGAGGGCTGTCTCTGTGGAGTGACCAGTCCTGAAGCCTGACTGATTAGGGTCTAGGAGGTCATTCTGTAAGAGATAAGTAGTAAGTTGGTTGGATACAGCACGTTCAAGTGTTTTAGAAAGGAAGGAGAGAAGAGAGACAGGACGGTAGTTGCCTATGACGGTAGGGTTCAGGGTTGGTTTTTTTATGAGCGGCGTGACTCTGGCTTGTTTTAGGGAGGTGGGGACCACCCCCGAGTTGAGTGAGGAGTTGATGGTTGCAGTTAGGAATGGGAGGATGTCTGGTGCTATGGTCTGGAGGAGTGGGGAGGGTAGCTGGTCCAGCTGGCAAGTAGTCGGACGGTTTGACGTTACCAGTGTCAGGGTCTCTGCTTCTGTAATGGGAGAGAAAGATGACAGAGTGAAAGATGAGGTTCTCGATTCAGCATTTGGAATGGGTGGGGGTTGGGAGAAGGAGCTGCGGATGTTCTCCACTTTTTCCTCAAAGAAGATCGCAAAGTCTTCGGCAGAGAAAGATGAGGGAGGGGGGGGTGGGGGGGGAGTGAGGAGGGAGGACATGGTAGCATGCAGTTTGCGAAGATTCTTGGCAGAGGCCTCGATCCTATGGTGGAAGAAAGAAGCTTTGGCATTAGTGATGGTTTTGGAGAATGTTAACAAGAGGTTGTGATATGTGTCGATGTCAGCAGTGAGGCGTGACTTTCTATACTTCCTTTCAGCTGCTCTCAGGACCTGTCTTTGTTCTCTCACTGGATCTGTCAGCCATGGACTGGGTGGGGAACGGCGGGCAGGTTTCTCAACGAGGGGACAGAGCTTGTCGAAGGAGGTTGCAAGGGCTGAAAGGAGGGTGGAGGTTGCCATCTCTGTGGAGAGAGCAGAGAAGGTGTCACTCAAAGGTAGAGCGGATAGTATGTCAGAGGAGAGGGTGGAGGGGGATAGGGAGGGCAGGTTGCGTCTGAGTGAGACTGTTTGAGTTGGGGTGAAGACCTTTCGGTTAAGCATGAGAGTTAGTGAGAAGGATATGAAGGAATGGTCAGATACATGTAGGGGAGTTACCGTGGTGTTAATGATGCTGGAGTTACGGGAAAATATGAGATCCAAGGAGTTGCCTGCTTTGTGGGTGGGAGGCATGGCAGTGGGAGTCAGGTCAAACGATTGTAGGAGGGAGACTACTATGACTGACTGAGATGAGTCAGGCAGGTTGAAGTCGCCCAGTAGAAGGAGAGGGGTACCATCTTCCGGTAAGGAGCTAAGAAGCATGTCCAGCTCATCTGTGAAGTGATCGAGTGTACCTGGAGGGCGGTAGAGTGTAACAATGGTGAGATTGAAAGGATTAGAGACAGATACTGCATGATATTCGAGAGAGGAGAGTGACAGTTCTGGGAGTGGTGTTACGTTTGTAGCCCATGAAGGAGATGTCATGAGGGCAGTGCCTCCACCCCGTCTGGAAGGTCGAGGTGTGTGAGTGAAGTTATAGTTTGTAGATAATGCTGCAGGTGTTGATGAGTTATTGGGGGTTATCCAGGTCTCAGTTAGAGCCAGGAGCTGCAGATTTAGACTATGGGCGTAGGCAGTAATGAAGTCAGCTTTCTTGACTGCTGATTGACAATTCCATAAGCCTCCCCGTACTGTGACAGGTGTATTAGTGGCTGTAGGAGGGTAGGAGAGATTAGCCGGGTTGCTAGCAAACTGGCGTGGATGGGTAGAGTCAGTTCTGGAGGAGCAGATTGTGGATATAGGTATGAGACACATTGTATTGTCAAGAGTGGCAGGGAGGAAGTAGAGAAATAGCAGTGTGGGAGGGAAATATAGGATTATGGTGTACTTAGCACTGGGTGGATCGGTGGATCCCTCTGCGGAGAACTCCAGGAAAACTCCTCCTCTTTGTCCCTCTTCGCTTCGCTGACGCTACACCAGCAAGCCTTTAAATCACTATCACTAATTAGTGCTGTCTTAACACCTGGCCCTTATTGGGGGCACTTAACAAAACAAAATGGCCGTTTTAAACACGCCCCTTTAATCAAGTCAGCTGGTTCCTCACTTTTAAGATTCACTAATAAACTTAAAATGGCTTACCCTAGTTTTCAGTATAAAGCAATGTTTCTCAGTGAGTGTGTCCTGTCCTTCCTTAACAGAGCCCAGTACAGAGTGACTTCAACACAGTGTGGACCTCTGCTTTTAAACAGGGCAGGCTCTTAATGGCTCACTCAGCAAATCAGATGCTGCTAGTAAACAGGAAACAGTCCCTTAATGGGGGCACTTAACAAAACAAAATGGCCGTTTTAAACACGCCCCTTTAATCAAGTCAGCTGGTTCCTCACTTTTAAGATTCACTAATAAACTTAAAATGGCTTACCCTAGTTTTCAGTATAAAGCAATGTTTCTCAGTGAGTGTGTCCTGTCCTTCCTTAACAGAGCCCAGTACAGAGTGACTTCAACACAGTGTGGACCTCTGCTTTTAAACAGGGCAGGCTCTTAATGGCTCACTCAGCAAATCAGATGCTGCTAGTAAACAGGAAACAGTCCCTTAATGGGGGCACTTAACAAAACAAAATGGCCGTTTTAAACACGCCCCTTTAATCAAGTCAGCTGGTTCCTCACTTTTAAGATTCACTAATAAACTTAAATGGCTTACCCTAGTTTTCAGTATAAAGCAATGTTTCTCAGTGAGTGTGTCCTGTCCTTCCTTAACAGAGCCCAGTACAGAGTGACTTCAACACAGTGTGGACCTCTGCTTTTAAACAGGGCAGGCTCTTAATGGCTCACTCAGCAAATCAGATGCTACTAGTAAACAGGAAACAGTCCCTTAATGGGGGCACTTAACAAAACAAAATGGCCGTTTTAAACACGCCCCTTTAATCAAGTCAGCTGGTTCCTCACTTTTAAGATTCACTAATAAACTTAAAATGGCTTACCCTAGTTTTCAGTATAAAGCAATGTTTCTCAGTGAGTGTGTCCTGTCCTTCCTTAACAGAGCCCAGTACAGAGTGACTTCAACACAGTGTGGACCTCTGCTTTTAAACAGGGCAGGCTCTTAATGGCTCACTCAGCAAATCAGATGCTGCTAGTAAACAGGAAACAGTCCCTTAATGGGGGCACTTAACAAAACAAAATGGCCGCTTTAAACACGCCCCTTTAATCAAGTCAGCTGGTTCCTCACTTTTAAGATTCACTAATAAACTTAAAATGGCTTACCCTAGTTTTCAGTATAAAGCAATGTTTCTCAGTGAGTGTGTCCTGTCCTTCCTTAACAGAGCCCAGTACAGAGTGACTTCAACACAGTGTGGACCTCTGCTTTTAAACAGGGCAGGCTCTTAATGGCTCACTCAGCAAATCAGATGCTACTAGTAAACAGGAAACAGTCCCTTAATGGGGGCACTTAACAAAACAAAATGGCCGTTTTAAACACGCCCCTTTAATCAAGTCAGCTGGTTCCTCACTTTTAAGATTCACTAATAAACTTAAAATGGCTTACCCTAGTTTTCAGTATAAAGCAATGTTTCTCAGTGAGTGTGTCCTGTCCTTCCTTAACAGAGCCCAGTACAGAGTGACTTCAACACAGTGTGGACCTCTGCTTTTAAACAGGGCAGGCTCTTAATGGCTCACTCAGCAAATCAGATGCTGCTAGTAAACAGGAAACAGTCCCTTAATGGGGGCACTTAACAAAACAAAATGGCCGTTTTAAACACGCCCCTTTAATCAAGTCAGCTGGTTCCTCACTTTTAAGATTCACTAATAAACTTAAAATGGCTTACCCTAGTTTTCAGTATAAAGCAATGTTTCTCAGTGAGTGTGTCCTGTCCTTCCTTAACAGAGCCCAGTACAGTACACGAGTACAGTACAGTACACGAGCGCGCAGAATCAGATAGAGGATTGTTATGTCTGCTCCAAGGCACGTCCGGATAGGCTGCTGGTGAAGGGCACGAAGTTCAGTTGGGCTCAGTGTGACAGGGACGCAGAGGCATGGGAGGGGCCCCATAATAGTCGCCCTTGGTGCGAGGCAGAGTGTTTGGGGTTTCTCGGCTCTAGTCGTTTTAAGGCGGCAGGAAACGTCACGGATTTCAAGGATGTCACTATGCGGGAACGTTGTAGGAAATTGGATGTACGTGTGCAGGGGGTAGCGACGGGGTTGCCAATACCCAGAGGTGTCAAACTATGGCTGACCAAGGATTTCGAGTGCTTGCAAAAGGAGGGGACCCGGGAGGTAGGGGAGGTGGCAGAGGGGCGGTGCACTACTATTTGGAGCATCACGACTAACTGTACGAAAGAAGGAAAGTGTGGACACGGGGTCGTGTTAAAGGGAGTGGACACCAACCCACGGCCTGTAGCTTGCCCTTTTCATGTCCAGGATATGGCACTGGCGGACCAATACTGGCTCTGCGGCGGTAGGAGGTTGAGGAATACACTTCCTTTAGATTGGTCAGGTAGATGTGCCCGGGTTCAGGCGATCATGCCAATGGTGGTCCTACCATTATCAGTGACGGAAGGACCTTCTGAGTCTCCTATCTCTCGAACGAAGCGTAGCTACAAGGCAGACCCAAGGGTGTATCTGGACAGCATAGGACAGCCAAGGGGCATTCCAGCCGAGTTCATGGCTAAGAATGAGATTGCGGCAGGGTTTGAGTCTATTCTGCCATGGATATCGGTCAATAAGAACACCGGGTGGATCAACTATTTGTTTTACAATCAGCAGCGGTATCTCAATTACACCGAGGAGGCGTTGGATGCAATGGGGGACCAGATGCACGCGACCAGTACGGTGGCGTGGCAGAATAGACAGGCTCTGAACTGGTTAATGGCGGAGAAGGGTGGAGTCTGTTCCATGTTTGGACAGTACTGCTGCACATTCATTCCGACGAATGTGGGGCCAGGGGGAAAGTTCTCCGAGGCCATGGCTAAGCTGAAGGATTTGAGGGAGGAGTTGAGGGGGAATTCTGGCCGGAATGAAGAATGGTGGGGGAGTGGGGTGTTGGAAAGATTGGGACAGTGGGGAAGCATAGTGATGCAGACGGGGATATCCATCGGGGTGGCAGGGTTGATATTGGTTCTCCTTTTCTGTTGTGGTATGCCTCTCTTGGGTAGGCTGGTAACTTCACACGTAACGAGCCAAATGCTGATGGTGGGGCAGAAAGAGATTGAGCCACAAATCGGGCCATATCCTCAGCTTTATGCTGCCTTAGAGGGAGACGAGGGGATAGAGGATTAGGGGTATGGTGAGGTAGGGACATTTTCTTTTTGTTGGTTCTTTCCTTTAAGAGTGACGGGGGATGGTCTGAGTGCAGTTTTGTTGGTTTATTCCTTTAACTAGGAATTTTAGTCTGATTTTCTAATGATCCTTCGGCATAGAGATTGCAACCATTGAAAATTATTGCATTGTTTTTTATTTTTTTATTATTTTTTGTTTATTTTACTTGTGGTCCTGGTCAAACCGGAATGGGAAGGGGCATCGGCAGAGTGTCGGTTCTGAGCCTGAGGAAGCATTGAGAAGAAGTGGTCTGGGGATCGGTTCTGGGGACTGGAGGGACAAAGGGGGGGGCTAACGCAGTGGGCAAGATGGGCACCTCCCGTCGAAGATGGGGGGGACACGTGGTGAGGTCGGTACCAGCGCCTCCCGTCCAGGCATGGGGACATGCTTCTACGAGGACTGGAGGTGTGGCGTGGTGGTTGCTGTATTGGCAAAATGTGACTTTTGGCAATGCGGTGAGGAGACTATGGCGTGGGCATGGAAGGGGGGCTGAGCGATGGACACTGGGACTCAATGTTATGGAAGAGACAATGTCATTTTTTTTTGGGAGGGATGTTCTATGTTTAGTTCTGACGGTCAACTTCTCCTTTCCCTGATGAGAGTCGCGGTTTCCGGCCGGAACTGTGGCTCATTTGGTAAGCGGTGGAGGTTGGGGGGATTTGTCTGTCAGGTTAGGATTATAAATTGGGGTATTTTTTTTTTTTTTTTTTTTTGATGTTTTATTATTACTCTTGTTTTGAGCGGTTTTGTGTTTATTGTGAGAACGGTAGTCAGCCTTTGTTGGTCCGTTAGGGGTCCAGTGAATGAAGTAAGGTTTCTTGTTTAGTTAGACGTTCACATTTTCTTGGTTATATGATTTGGGTGGGACTAGGGATAGCCCCAAATGGGGGAATGTTGGGGAAAATGTGTATGAGGTGGACTAGTTTAATATAGGTCAACTAGCAGTGCTGAAAGACGGTCTGGCTGACGTTCTTAAAACAATTTAGAACAGATGGATATTTCAGTACGGCATGTTGTGTGCTGGTAATCTCGTACATTGTGTGCTTTCATATCTTGTTATTTTCTCTCTTTCACACAGGCACAGCACACACACACAGACACACGGACACACACGTACACAGACACACACAGTCGCACAGATATACACACCGACACACACACACACACACACATTCCCTGTGACATAATACACACATACAATACACATACGTCTGTACGCAGACGCACGCACACACAGACACACACACACATACACACACACACACACACACACACACACACACACATCTCACTCTCTACATCATATCGTGTGTGGATATCATATCTTGCTTATCTCTCTTCATGTTCTCTCTCCGATGTTAAATCTACGTATCATCTTAATGTACGTCATGTCAGATCTGACATGATGTGATACGTCATCATATCTGTCATGGGGGGGCAGGACTGAGAGGGGATTTAGGGACAGGCAAAGGGATCCAGGACAGAGTGTTTTTTGTTCAAGCTGTGGTGATCCTCTTTGACCCATAGCTCTTGCTGTTAAAGAACTTCTTTTCTTAAATAAATTACCTATTTGTTACAATTGGAAATATCGTCTCCTGCTGTGTTAAACAACCTTTCCACAACAACTGGCTAAGCGTCCCGCTCTTAAGCCTATCGAGATATACCTCATCTCATGTACCTACTGTACTCCACCAACGAAAAAACAAATACGCCCATCACCTGCGGGTCCCGCCCCTATGGAGGCGTAGCCTATAAGACACTAGGCATGGTCACCAAACACTCTTCCTCGCCAAAAAACCTGTTTCCAGGAAAAGATTCCTCAAAAGGGAACTCAGGGCCATTAAGAGCGGGACGCTTAGCCAGTACTCATATAACTAGGTTATATATATAACCTTTCGTTATATAGCGTACTTGGCCATCGCGTCCCGCTCTTAAGCCTATCGAGATATGGGGTAGAGCGGACGCGAGGCCCGACAGATGTACCCCCTGAGGACCCGTAAGCCCACATCAAGGGGTTGGGGAGTCCCGTCACCCCATCCTTCGTCAACTCCACCTGAGTGCGAGCAAGAGGGAACTAGAACCCCTTGAACACACAGCACAGGCGGAACCACGTGTGACCTAACACACTGTGGCCGATACCCACACACTCCTGCTACCCTACCAAAGGACGGGAAGCAGGAAAGGCCACAGACCCCAGAACCGCCTGGGAGACAGAACCCCCGGTCATGTCCATGAGGTAAAACCTTACAAAGGGGCCCGGGGAGGACCACGAAGCTGCAGCACAGATGTCCTCCACCGAGGCCCCACCCAGCAGAGCGGCAGAGGCTGCCACCCCACGAGTGGAGTGGCCCCTGACGCCCCCAGGGGGATCCAGCCCGGCCAACGTGTAGCAGAGGGCAATGCCCTCGCAAAACCAATGGGACAGGCGTTGTTCGAAAGTGCCTTACCGGCATGACAGACAAAAAGCTGATCGGTGACCCGGAGGTCCTGAGTACGACTGAGGTAAATTCCCAAAGCACGGACCGGACATGACAGGTGAAGGCCCGCATCTAACTCACTAGCGTGAGGAGGCGGATGAAACGCCTGAACCACATTATCCCTGGAGCGGAAGAACTCCGGATATTTTTAGGCACGAAGGCAGGATTAGGCCGCAGAGTGGCACCGCAATCGGAACGAAAGACAGGCACTCTGGTCGTACCGAGAGAGCACAAAGCACACCCACGCGTTCAGCGGAGGTGACGGCCAGCAAGAACGCGGTCTTGAACGACAGCTGTTCCAACGGCGCTTGCTCAAGAGGCTCAAACGGGGCCAAGGACAACCGACTGTGGACCAATTGAAGATCCCAACTCGGAGCCAAAGAGCGTTGCACCGGCTTAACGCGTCGAGCGCCAAGCAGGAAACGCTTCACAAGAGGGTGGCTGAACAAGACATCCCCCTCAAATCCCTCATGATAGGAGGATATAGCTGCTGCATATACCCTCACCGTCGAAGCCGACAGTCTATCAAGGAGAGACTGGAGGTAACTAAGGACAGCATCCAGGGGGCAGGAGACTGGGTCCCGGCCCCCCGCCTTACACCACACTTGGAACATACGCCATCTGCCTGCGTAAGCGCGACAGTGAAGGGAGCATGCACATTCCGGATGGTATCAACCACAGAAGGGTCCATCCTCTCCAGACTACCAGTAGCTGGATCAGGACCGGGAACCACACAGCTGCGCCCCGGTCCGGCGCCATCAGGATCAAGAACCTGCGCTCCTCAACGTACCCGTCCCAACAACTGACCTAACAGATGCATGGGGAAAGAATCCCAGGCGGCACGGCATCGGTCCCAGACCTGCCTGGCTATGTCCGGACGTAATCCCCACCCGTCAGGATGAGGACCGCCCCGCGACAGTACACTTGTACCCACATTCACCCTGCCGGGGATGTGGGGAGCCCTCAGGCCGCGCAGATGGAGGACGCCCATAGCCAGCCGCCCGCCACCTGGTGCAGACGGGGGGAGCGTACTCCTCCCTGTCTGTCGATATACGACACTGACGTCGTATTGTCCGTCCTGATCAACACCGTTTGAGGACCAGAAGGACCGCTTTCAATACCAACACATTGAACGTAGCGCAGACCGGGCAGCATGGTTTGCCAGCTGCCCCCTACTGCGTTGGCCCGACGCATCACCAGCGAGGGAGGCGTCTGTGAAAAACGTGACGTGAGACAGCGCCGTAACCGTCCTAGGACGGAACCTCCCGAGCGTGTCGACAACACGCTCTGAGAGGGATGCCCATAGCACTCCAACCGTTGACTGGGAAGAGGAGTACTCTACTTCCAGTCTACAGCAAACCCCAGGCTGGTAGGGACCTGCCTGGTTTGAGACCCGACGATCCACCTTGACCGCGAAGGACCAGAACGTCGTCAGGGCAGAATACACTTTGTAACCCCTGACGACGCAGAGGCCCCAGTGCGGCCTCCACGCACTTGGTGAAGATGCGGGGAGCCAGAGAAAACCGAACGGCAGCCTCTGGTACTCATACGCTAACCCTGCAAAGGAAGCGTAGGTAAGCCCTAGGATGGAAGATCGGAGATGCGAATACGCATCCTACAGGTCTATGGAGGAGAACCAGACCCCCACCTGACAGTGTTCAACAGGTAGGAGACGATCCAAAAAATGCTGAACCTTCCCATGGGACAGGTCCAGCATGGGTCTGACACCCCCCCTCCCGATTTCTCAGGCACCAGAGAACACCGGGAGGAGAACGCCACGACGATGGCTTGCTTCGTCCACAGAGATTGGATCTCGTTGACCAGAGCTGTCACTGCTGGTGACCCTGACAATAGGGTCTGTACCAAACCAGAAAACGGGTGGGGTTGTGTAAACACAAGTCCCCGCCTCAGCGTTCTCTCCATCCACCTCGACATATGGTACTGCCGTAGTCATAATGTGATGACACTCCCAACGCACCCGCCGCCATGTGGCGCAGGTCTGCCAGGAACTGTAGATAGTCGGCCCGGTCCCACCCGCTGTGCATAGCCAACCCTGGACCCTTGCGAGCAGAGCGTTCCGTGGAGTCGGGTCGGAACCCGACACTACCCACGAGGCAATTGCACCCAAGGGCGGACCCCGACAGAAAAGGGCCAGTTTGATACGGGGGAAGCTGACATCAATCTACATTTACATTTACATTTAGTCATTTAGCTGACGCTTTTATCCAAAGCGACTTACAAGTTCTGTACGACAAGCCATCAGGAAGGGCACAACTCTATCAGCTGAGCAACAATGTTCATCAAAGTGTTGAGTGCTACAGTGCTCTAGGTGACAAAAGCCCCCCCACTGAACACCCCTCCAGAACATGCTGAGGAGTTGTTCTGCAGCCGGACATGCAAGGCGTGAGGACCCCATGGACCTACACACCGTAGCCCTGCAGTGATATTACTACCACCTAAATCACGCGCACCTCTTCATTTCAGACCACTGCCGATCTTGCGGGAGTGGGAGGTACCAACATGATACCTGGCCTGGCGAAGGCGAGGCCAGGGAAGCCCGCACTGTGTGCCTTAAAAGGTTTCGAGCCCCCCTGCTGACAACACTTATAGTTGACAGACGTAACACCAATCTCAACCAACACAGCTTATGGTGTGGGAGCCGCTTGACAGCACAACATTCTCACGGACAGACCCAGGCTCAGCCATCAACTGGGTGTCAGCCCCTGTCCCCATGAGAAGCGAAAAGTGGGGCCGCCCGTGCTTCAACGAAGGCACGCGGCCCGCAGCCAAAGGAAACAATCAGAGCCCCCTTTTTACGCTGGTGTTGGGGGAGGGAGTGATCGGAGAGCGGGCTGCTCGCGGCAGGACGGTGACGGCTTGTTGTTCAAGCCGAGCCCATCCAACATGGCCGATCCCTCGGCCGCCAAGGCTGTCGGCCTTGTGGACACCTGTCGATTCAATGCCCAGGATACCTCTGGCGGGGGAAAAACATGGCCGCCTGTCGAGGGCCTCGTCATCGCCGCTGATGAAGCCGTGCTCTCTCTTCTTCTGGCTGCGCGGTGTGAGGCGGTGTGGGGCCTAGGACAATACCGCCCGCGCTCCAGCAGAAGACCAAAATCCCCTGCGGAGAGGGGAACCCTGAGTGGTTATAGCTTGCGGCTAGGTCAAAGCTAATAACGTCAACAACCTCGCGCGATGTGTCGATGTCGGCTGGCCCTCAAGGCCCCGCCACCAGACACCATTTTTTTGATAGAAAAAACAGCAATTCGAACACAGTTCTAATCGCTGCCAATTCCATACCGTGGCGGTACAGGCTTTAGCAGCCCACCAGCCACTCGCCAGGCCGACCCACCCATGGCGTCGGCCGGGCGGGGCACTGTTTCAATATGTCAAAAGCAAAGGACTGATGTTAACACGGAGCACCATTGGTGGTTGCAAACAGCAACCTCCACTGTGGTGTGCACCATGAAGGGGTTAAATGAATAAAAGAACTAACACCACAAAATAGTGTAGAATGAGCAAGCCCATATACACAACATTAAGGGGAGGCGGACCAGAGAGAACCAGTCCCGCATTCATTCAAAACAGCACACCAGCCCTAGCTTAGCGCATTTTCCAAAAAAGGTAAACAAAGCCCCCCCCGCACTACTCCCCCAATAGACACCGATTGACCGTCAGCATGAATGGTTGAGAGGAGAGAAAGCTGTAGCATAGACAGACCTTCTCATAGCAGAGAGACAGAACAAAACAGTAGCCCACTACACTACTATAGCATAGCGTTCAATGCTACTATGGACAGTCAGCTGAGCCACAACACGGGCCGCCGTTAAGTCCCATCCTGCAGTAGTATAGCTCTACTGCTACCCGCCGAGCCTCAAGCATCGGCTCCCAGGTGGGAACACCGTTCAACAAACCCCGCCGGGGCACAGGATTAACGCTACCTGGCTAGGCTACCTAGCCACGGCCTACCCTGTTGTCAACCCATTTACCCGTAAAAAAGGTAAAATAGCACTCAGCAAAACCCCCACATTAGCTACCGACTGACCTTCATTGATGAACCGGGCAAGAGGAGGGAAAAGCGGCCACATCCCACGGCGGAGACATTAGAACAGCGTAGCAGTAGTGTTAGCATTTAGCATTAGCATTAGCATGTAGCTTAGTTGTTTAGCAGCACGCGTCCAGGACCGCTCGGAACCCGTTCACTGCAGTGAACGTTCACCAAACCATCCCACCCCTGGCGCCGACACACAACATGGTTGTGTAACAAAACAAACCAGCATTACTAACACCAACATCAATGCCTGTTGACACAGGGCCTACCTGTGTACAAGCCGGCTCGATAGCCAACCTTGCACGCTGCTCCTCGACTTGCTGCCACCAGACGAGGAAACATCAGAATAGGCCCGACGTGTCGCTGAAACATGCCCCGAAGATTCCAGGGGTAAGCAAACCTCCGGTAAACTTTCAACATTACGCAATTTCTCATAATCTTTTCATAACAACTAGTTACATAAGGTGCACTGCGACCGTTATGATGGAAACGAAAATAGAGGAAGAGTGTTTGGTGACCATGCCTAGTGTCTTATAGGCTACACCTCCATAGGGGCGGGACCCGGCAGGTGATGGGCGTATTTGTTTTTTCGTTGGTGGAGTACAGTAGGTACATGAGATGAGGTATATCTCGATAGGCTTAAGAGCGGGACGCGATGGCCAAGTACGCTATATAACTGGTCTGGGTGTTAGCTTACAGAGTTGTACATATGTAGCATATGACCAAGGGCCTTTGGTCCCTCTCTTTAGCCTGTTATATTTTTATTTGCTTAAGGGTAGAGGCGAAAATAGCGGGTGGCAAGGGTTTCGCACATAAGCTGGAGCCGTGAAATAAAACCAGTTTTTTTACACAAACGAGGTTATCGGCTGTGGCTGGCATGCAGGATGTAAAGCTATTACCCTAGCAGGTATGTGTGCTTTCATGTAGCACGCCATGCCACTGGTGTCGCGGCTCTGCCTTTTTCTATTGCATCATATCTGGGATGAGGTGGGTGGGAGGGGTGGACAAATAGCCCCCCCCCCCCCCCCCCCCGGATATAGTTATATCTTACGACACTGATTGGCCGAGAGTTTTTCTTTCTACCTATCAGTATCCCTGACGAGCTGGGAAAGAAAGCTCGTCACAGGGAGGGGGGGGGCGGGGATTTCCCTGTCTCTCGCGCCATATTAGGGTAGTGGGACACGGGATTTCCCCGGCCATGGAAAACGTCACAGGCGTGTTTTCTTATTGGCCATGGGACATACCCGTGAGTTCAGGACCTGTCATTGTAAAAGTTAGGTGATGCAATGCAGTCGAGACTTTCTGCTCTTCTGCTCTGCTCTCTATCAGTAGTGTTATTGGGTTTGTCACTTAGCCCAATTATCACATGAACCTTTTTCAATTGTTTACTCACGGTGAGGTCTCTCTGGGATAACCGCTGTCTTCCCCTCTTACATAAAGAGCAGAATTGACGCGGTTGTTATTCCCAGGCTTGCCATATGTGAGCCTGTGTCTGCGTCTCTAGACCGGCTCCCTGCTGCTCTTCCCAGACAGCAAGGGTAAACGTTGTGAGGTTCTTTTCTTGTTGGAAATTCGCCGTCACTGTTCTCGGGTTCATTGTGAGCATATACGCTGTTATGAAATCAGCGTATGGTCTTTCGAGACCGTTCAGCGCTGGCCCAGGGTGTTTTTTCAATGATTGAATATGCTTATGGGCCGGCGCGCCTTGGTTGTCCACCAAAAAAACAGCGTTTTCTATGCGGTCGGCTGGGAAGGGGATTTTTGTCTCTACCGAGCGCCAGTGCACTAGGTTAGACTCAAGGACTCACGTACATCTCCGGGGGAAGATGACGGAGTAGATCAAACATTGGCAGGGGGGTTCACACCTTTGGGTGGGCCACCAAGAGCAGTGCGTTCGCGTACTGACCGTCTTGGTGGCGCCGTCTGTGATGTTTTAGATCGACACGCATACCTACCCCCCTCTTAGGACTGGGGGCGGCGGCGTGACTAGGGCACGGGACTGGTCTTGGTCGCGCCGGACCGGATCAGTTTAACCCGTTGTCCGCCGGGGTGCAGACAGGTTCTGGTTCCCCGAGGGACTCTGTGCTTTTCCGGGGGGAAAATGCTAGGTCGGGCCGCCTGATTACTTTTACCAATGGATTTCCAGTTCCGCGTTCGCGTTCTGCGATCTGATTGGCCACTGACGTTTCTGGTCGCGACAATCGTGTGACGCCTGTTTCTATCACCGGTTAAGCTTAGGCACTCTTTCGAAGTTGGTTAAGGTTAGTGTTTGTCTTAGAGCAGGGCGATAAACACCAGCCCTGATTCCAAACTCTAACCTTAACACTTTGATTGCCTAAGGCTAAATTCATGATATACCATCCCTTGCCAGCTCTATTTGTCTATGGAGAAGTTCCCCTTCTTTGCAGGGCTATAACTTTTTAAATTCTATTGCTAAATTGCCATTATTAGGGCCCATTCAATGTCCTATATGTATTGTTCAGGGTGTATGAACGTTAAACTTTTTTATTCACATATTCATACTAAAATATGATCTAAAGTATAAGTATGTTTTCATCTCTTTCTGCAGCTTTCTCCAGAACGTGATTTATAGCCCCAAATGCATTATATTGATGATCAAATACAGTTTGATAGCAATTGGCACGATATAAAAAAATCCAACTGGACGGACTTCTGGAAGTTACTACACGTCATCTGATGTTGACCGGATGGGCGAGGGGGCGTTTATAATTCCGTGGGCAGCGTTATACCATTCATCTAATGTGGGTCAAATGTTCATCATAGCAGTTAGTGTCGAACACGGTAATATTACACGCTAAAACTCACCCCAGTCTCCGCGGGCCGTTGGGCGATGAGCGTGGGGTAGACAGTTTTCCATTATGGGATGTCGAAATACCCGGTCCATTTCCAGGTTGTATAATACTATATACGTCCAAATCATGTTGTTTATCGAGTTATTTGCAACCGATCGATGTCCAGTGTATCAAGATAGAGTCCCGGGACCTATAGCGAGTGCCCGGAAGTAATATGGGTGATCAGCACTTCATCCACATAACTTCCTGTTTGGCGCTTCTGCCGATCGGCCACCAGATGGCGCTCTTGAACCGCTAGAGGATTGAGAGGAACTCAGAACTGTGTGTGAAGGCTGCGGATGGAAAATATGATTCCGATCACAGATTTTTGAAATATTGATATTAAAGACGAGTTACGGCGTCCTCGGCAACTTGAGCATGGCGGGGAAGGACGCCTAAACACGTTTTCGGCACTTAAAGTGTTAACCAACTTCGAAAGAGTCGCCTAAGCTTAACCAGTGATAAACTAGGCGTTAGGTAGTTTGCAGCTGTTCGAGGCGGAAATGGGCGTGTCACGCGATTGGGCGCACATGTCACATGACCAGAAACGTCAGTGGCCAATCAGATCGCACCAGAAACGTCAGTGGCCAATCAGATCGCAGAACGCGAAAGCGGAACTGGAAATCTGTTGGTAAAAAACTAGACGCAGTCGGGCCGGACGTCACAGGGGTTAATGTCATGAATGTGTGTGTCATATAGATGCCACCACGAGTTGCCTTTAACAGTGGCATGCATTGGTCCATACTGTGTTGTACCTTTTTGCACGATGTTAAGGGGTTGGTCCTTCTCCATTTGTTTCACCCCTCCCTCCCTGTTAACCAGGGATGGGAGGGGGCTGTCGGGGAGGCTGCTTCTGTCAACTCCTATATGCATCCCTGTGTACGTCCCAGTCCTCCAGGCCCAGGTCGGGCTTTGCCCGCAATGACCTGTTGGCCTGGGTTAACCCTTTTTTACACCTGAAACGCTTGAACTGCATTGTATAGCCTGTGTATATGCGCAGTTATGTTTCTGGGGTTTCTTAGTGGGTTAAGGGAGCAACCACCTCCTGTTATAAAAAACATAGGGGGGTGTTTGCTCCCCGGTGTGTTGGTAGCAGAGTCAACTCAAGACCCCGGCTGCCCGAGAGTATGCCCCTGCATCTGTCATGACGTCTGCCAATTGTGTCAAAGTCTTTCTCTGAACTTCGTCCCTGCGAGATTATTAATTTGGCGGGGTCGGGGTTCGTGGAGATTGTGACATGGTGCTCAGCATACCGAAACACCCCTTCCGCCGGGATGCTGTTCTTACAGTAAATCCCTTAGGCGCCTGTCTAGTCCACAGTGCTCCGGGCGCAGGTCAAGTTCTACTCTTGGGACCTATCGGCCTGGATTGAGGGATCAACCTCCTTGGAGGGTTGTCTGCTGGCGCGCCGGCTAGCGGCGTGCCTAGGGGAGAAGGGCCTTCACCTGGTTTAGGCCCTGTCCGATACGCTGGCGATGTGGGGGGTGGTGTCACCAGTGACCGTCTGGTGGGGTCTCGATGCCGCAGCCTCATTGACCTCACCAGGCCCCTTTTTTTCCGCGTCCTGCTGCTACGGCCTTGCCACGGGGTTTTTTTTTTTTTTCTACCCCGACCTCGCGATGTTGGGGGCTGTGACGGGGGTTTTTGCACACGTCCGTTCCCTGGTGGCGTGTGGGATGCGCGTCTGGGTAGTCGCGGGCCCTTCTAAACAAAGGTAAGTCCCACGGTGTGCTCACCCTGTGCGTTGAGGCGCTAAACCCTCTTCGCACAGTCAGGGTCTGATCTCCCTCCCGTCCCTCGCTAGGGGGGGCCCGGATCCTCCCCGGTTCTGATGGTTGTAGGGGACCTCAGCGGGTGCATCTGTCGGGCTTACGCTCTGCTCAGCTCTTGTGTTCCAATAGAGCAAAGCGTAAGCTATTAACGAAATATAACGAAGGTTATCCTATAACCCTAGTTATATGAGTAATAGCGAGCGCTTTGCTCTGACTCACTGAGGACCCCACGGTCTTCCGTTTAGGCGGTGAAAGACTGGGGAAGGAGCTGTGGTGTGGCCATGACCCCTCTTATGTAGGAGCGGATGTGGGAGTGGTCAGGCAGGTGGGCAGAAGTGCGTACACGTGGTGAAAGTTTTTTCATTTTAGGATATGATTAAAGGGATAGTTCCAATAGAGCAAAGCGCTCGCTGTTACTCATATAACTAGGGTTATAGGATAACCTTCGTTTTCATTTGTCAGTGAAATAAAATGCCATACTTTGTCTCTCCCCTCACGAGTGCATTTTTTTTTTGGTCCACTTTTTCTCCCATTTTCTATATTTTTCTCCCATCCCAATATCGTATCATCCAATTCAACCCTCCGCTGTCACGAACGCTGTTTCTTGCCTCCCACAAGCCGGCTGCAATGTGGACTAAGTCATACATAGCACAAGTCCCCTCCGGTACTTGAGGTAACAGCAGTCGCATCTTTTCACCTGCGCAGCTCGATCTCTCAGTGGCGAGGAGTAACGCGTGGGAGGCTCACGCTGCCCCCGACACTTCCTGATTCTACTGTGCAGGCGCACCAACCGACCTGTAGGAGTCGCTGTCCTCAACGCCCGATCCCCACCCATCAGTTTCCCACCCCCTAATACGGCCAATGTGTATTAGTATGAACGACCAGCTAAACTGAAAGCAATGTGGAGCACTGGGCTCGAACAGGCAAGCCCAGCGTCTCCGTCATTCATGGCGAGCGCCTTGCCCACTACGCCACGTAGCCGCCATCACCAGTGCATTTTTATACAGTTATATAATACTATATTATTATTATTATTATTATTGTTGTTATTGTTGTTGTTGTTGTTGTTGTTGTTGTTGTTATTATAGTTTCTTTGTTTATCCCCCCCCCCCAAGTATTTTTGGTATTTTGGTCTTCCTTCCTTTTTTTATTTTTATAATCTCCTTTGTATATAATTGTGCCAAATAAAATATATACATTCTTAAATGAAAACAAATACAATTAAAAAAAGAAAGTGTTAAACTCGATACGTACCTGTTCAAGTCCCGCATCATAAGGCTTTGAAAGTCGGAGGACATGAGGCGGTTGAAAGAGGGCCGTGAGAAGAGCCTGTCCTTCTGTCTCTCTGGCTGGTGGCTGGCCGGCATGTGGAGCTGAGGGTTCCGCAGGGCCACACTGATGTCATTCAGGAGCCGCGGTAGGGGCCCGAGCTTCAGAATTGCATCCTGAAAGTGGCACAAAAAGATTTGAAACATGGAATCCATTATTTTCTTTCTCAACTAACTGAAATTGTGAGTATTTTATGGTAAGATTGGGCTGAGAGGGGAAAACACACTAGCCTATAGCGGGGTACATACTTGTCCCCAACTCATAAACTCCCATCCAAACTACCGGTTCTGTACAACATATAATAATAGTACACTTTATTTGTATAGCACCTTTCATACAGAAACTGCAGCTCAAAGCACTTCACAACAGAAAAAGACAGGCATAAAATTAGCACATAAAGTGCAGACATATAAAATCACAGTTTTTCACATTAGGATCTAACATCCCAACAGGCCACCTTGTTTATGGTTTGATTCTGTTTTAAATAGACAATAATAAAAAGAGTAAGATATAATAGAATAAAGTAAAATATTGCTCACAAGTGCAGACATATGAAATCACAGTTTTTTACAGTGCAATAAAATTGTTCTGGATTACTGTTTAACAGTTTAAAGTAGGGATGTCCGATATTATCGGCCTACCGATATTGGCATTAAAATGTAATATCGGAAAATATCGGTAGGCCTATCGGTTTTCAAAAATAATTTATTTTATTTTATATTTATTCAACCTTTATTTACCCAGGCAAGCAAGTAAGAACAAATTCTTATGTTATTTATTGTCAACAGTATGCATAATGTTGTGTTAATTCCACAACAAGAGATGTGTAATGTTAATTACCTGAAATTATTCCGTTTTTTGGGGGGGGGGGGGGGGGGGGGGGGGGGGACCCTGCATATATCGGTATCGGTTGATATCGGAATCGGAAATTAAGAGTTGGACAATATTGGTATATCGGATATCGGTAAAAAGCCAATATCGAACATCCCTATTTAAAGTCATCTTTACCTTCTCATATACACAACATATAACTAAGTGACTTTGTCACACATGTACTACCTTGCTGAGCTGACCCATGACCTCCCATAGTAAGCTGTGGAGCTGGGACAGCTCTCTTCCCAGGTCAATGTAGCCTTCAAACCCCCCGGCGTTGCCTCCAGTCTCCATGTTGGAGATCTCGTAGAGGAACTGTTGCATGGAGCCCCACTCCATCTCCAAGAACTCGTTCATGAAATACATGTATTCCTCCTTGGGTCCGAACCTGCAGAGTTCAGAAGGCAGAAGATGGTGTGAAAGTCAAGACGGAGAAACACGAGGGCAGAGTGTGAGAGAGAGAGAGAGAGAGAGAGAGAGAGAGAGAGAGAGAGAGAGAGAGAGAGAGAGAGAGAGAGAGAGCAGAGTGTGAGAGAGAGAGAGAGAGAGAGAGAGAGATTTTTTGATTTTATAAAAAACTTAATTTTTTACTAAAACTACAAATGATGAAACTCTCAGCACCACACTCAAACCACCACGCCATCGCTCCACCATACACACGCATGCGCACAGAGAGAGAGAGAGAGAGAGAGAGAGAGAGAGAGAGAGAGAGAGAGAGAGAGAGAGAGAGAGAGAGAGAGAGAGAGAGAGAGAGGATAGGGTGAATGTGTAAAGGTTCCACGTGTATAGGCTTCAGATCTTTCTGAAATTCCTTCCTTGTCTAGTGGAAATCTTTTATATATTTAATATTGTTGTGTAGGTACAGTAGCGAATTCGGGGGGCAGCTGGGAATCGAACCTGGGTCGCCCAAACTACAGGCAACAGCGCTAACCAGTCAACTAAAGGGTCCGACCCAAGGGGCTAGATCAGGGGTGGCCAACCCGCGGCTCGTGAGCCGCATGCGGCTCTTTGCCCGTCAATGTGCGGCTCTTCCATCCATAAAAAAATAAATAAAAAAGTTATAATGTTTTTTTTTCCTTTTTTTTTCACTCATTCCATAAGGACGTAGAATAAACATTTTTTTTTTTTTTTTTTTTAATGGTCCACTTGCATGTTCTTGTTATCTGAATCTAGGGACATAGTGTGTCTGTTACTAGGCTTGAGTAAATTGTAATGAACCAAAGGAGAATATCAATTCTATTTAAACAAAAAAATTATCTTTGACTGTGAATAACACCATGCTAAAATTGACCAGACCTGAAAAATCTAAGCAAATGAATAGAGGGAAGATGATTAAACAGAAGGTTTTGTAGATACAGTACTGAATTCTGCCATCTTTTTTATAATGTAAATTTCTCCACCATTTTTCATCGTATTGCAACACCGTTTTTTGCAAGACGTTCACAGAAAGGTAGAGAAACTAACTGCGTTCTGTTTTATGTCAATAACGTTCAGGTTTGTGGGAGATAATCCCAAAAAATAAGAGAGATAAAAAAGTAAATCCAGAAGTCAGATGATTGACAGGGGCTGTGTGAGCTGGGTAGGGTCGTTTTTCAAAATTCGAAAGCCCTGAGTCTCTTCCTTCAAAAGACTACACTCACTTTTGGCTGTGCCACTTCCTCCTGTCAATATGCGCCGGTTTCCGACTCAATGCCCTGAGATTTCTATAATCTTATATTTCACTAATAACAGTTAAAATAATTGGTAAACAAACGTAATGCTGAAAATATACACTTTTACTGTATATCTCGGGCTTAGCCCAAGCCCAAATTAAAAAGACATTAGCAACTTCAGAGGCCAGAGGGTGGGACATATAAACACATTTACTATCAAATAGCATTGTGAGGCTGAACAACAGGACCAATTGACTATACATGTGCTTAATTTTTTTTAAATAAACATTCTTTTTTTTAAATGGCTAAAAGTGATTTTGTAATTTTGCAACCGTGGGTCTCACAGGGTACTTTTAACCCTGTGAGGCCCAAATAAAAAAAGACATTAGCAACTTCAGAGGCCAGAGGGTGAGACCTATAAACACATGAAGGGTGCCGTGACTGAAAAAAAAGGTTGAGAAACGCTGGGTATATGGTGTGGCTCTTTGTGGTACCATAGTCATTTTTGTGGCTTTTAGTCTCTGACTGGTTGGCCACCCCTGGGCTAGATGCTTCGCATCTATGACAGCGTGTGTCTGTTATATGACAGCAACACTTAAGAGGTGTATTAGGTCATATAGAATGACTTTTGAGGTAAAGCACTTGCAGCAGTTTTGCTCAAATAATTTGACATACCAACAGATGGCGCCGTGGCGTGCAAGGCATGGTGACTCACTTGTTGAAGCTGGCCAGGTTCTGTATGACCTTGGCGATGAGCGTGAGCGTGCGGGAGGTGCGCTCTGCGGGGTACTCCTGGGTCAGGTTGAAGAGGGAAGGTGACATGATGGCGGGACACATGAAGCGGAGGAACAGGGAGGAGCTTATCAGACTGTCGGCCAGGTCTTCCCTTCCCCGTTCGGCGCACCTCGCTCTCCACGAGGCGAACACCTCCTTCAGCTCCCGAGGAAATATGCTGCGGTTGGGAAACGTGACGTGTTACCATCCGCCATGAAAGAGATGTTCGATGACATTCACTGTGTAATCAAAACCTCTCGGGTGTTCCGAAAACAACAAGTTAATTACTTCAACAATTAACTTTTATATATATATTTTTTTTTTTATATTTATTTTGCATTTATTAAAAAAAACATTTTGGACTTTATGGTGTTTTTGTTTTGTTCTTGGATTATTGTGATGTTTCATCTTGACTTGTTTAAAGAAGATGTGTCCGGTCCATGGGGACATTAACTTTGTTGTCGGGCCTTACAAATAAATTAGATTTGATTTGATTTGATTTAACTAATTGTAAAATGTTCTTATGTACCCCAGTTGCTATTGCATGTACATATTTGTGTTTTATTACACGTATAGCCTATGTACATACATACCAACTATTTTGCCTGTTTTATTCTCCACCCATAGATCATCCATAGCAACACTACTATCACCGACATCTAAGAAGGGAGATCCCCCCTTGAACGGCCCTTCTAAGGTTTCTCCCCTCCACATTGCCTGTGGTGCTTTTTTACCTATTGCTAGGTTTTTAGTGAGTTTTTCCTCTTACCTTCGCTGGGGTATGTCTGGAAGTGTTGCATTTATTTATTTAACATTTTATTTTGGATTTCATGGTGTTTTTTGTTTTGTTATTGATTTATTGTGATGTTTCTTCTTGACTTGTTTAAAGAAGACGTGTCCGGCCCATGGGGACATTAACGTGTGTTGTCGGGCCTTACAAATAAATTTGATTTTATTTTATTTGAAGCACGTTTTGAATAGGCACACATGTGAGAGGGGGGAGTTCTCAATTACATCAAAGTTGACTTAATGTAAGGATTTTTTTTAAGGAACAGTACTGTGATTTTTATTTAAAAAATGTACCCTTTCAGATGTAAAATCACACTGGTTCTAATGATGTTGTCACAATGGCTACTGGCCAATGAAAGCACACTCCTATGCAGAGAGTTGGACGGCGTCATCACTGCCCAAACAGGAAGTAAAATAGCCAGTGTTGCCTTTATTCTTGTTATTACCCCTTAACACATCCCACGCCGGAAACGGCTCACGACGTGTTTCAAGTTCATGCGAATTCTGCCAATCCACGGCGTACGACGTTATTGAGATCATATTTAATTTTTTCGCCATGTTATTCATAATTCCCTCACGGAGCCTCGTCTGATGCAGTGGGAGCATGCACAACTCTGCAACCCTTCAATACTGCCACCTGGTGGATGATCGGCGAGTTGCCAAACCGGAATTGGACGAGTCGATATCGGTGCGTCTGGGAAATGCGTCCGGCACTCGCATATTGTTGCGGGACTGTATACACACGTCCGTGTGTAGCGATCGCTGTCATAACGCAATAATCGATACGATTTGGCCGTGTATTATGATTATACAAACCGGAAATGGATTTAGGAGGTCGCCGTCAAATAAGTGGGATCTTTTTCCTCCAGTCTCATTGTCGAACGGTAAGAGGACACTGACGTCATTTTCAGCGCGTTTGTTTATTATTATCCATGCAAACTGCTCTGATCAATATATCACCCATACTACATAAAGCATTTACTGATGATCACGGAATTATAAACGACCCCCCCCCCCCCCGTTCATCCGCGCATGATCAGTCATAACGTTTAGGATCATGTACAGTTGAAATTTTTAATATAGCGTGTATCGCCAACAAACGGCATTTGATAATCTATATATGCGTTTATGCCTATATCTCATGTTCTAGGAATTACTGCAGAAAACGATAAAAACATATTTATATTCTAGATGGTATTTTCGTATGAATCTATGAATGAAAAAGTAAAACGTTCCTACTGTACATCCTGAACGATAGATAATCGATGTTGAATGGGCCATAGTAATGTCAATTTAGCAATACAATTTTAAAAGTTATAGCCCTGCAAAGAAGGTGAACATCTCCATAGGTTTACAGTGCTGGCAGAGAGTGGTATAAGATGCTCAAATTGCGTGGCAGGGAATGTGTTAACATATTGAATAAATAATTATATTATTGTTCCCCCCATATTTATTTAGTCTCTTTTATAAATAACCGAAAGTTAGTTGAAAAAGTCGATCATTACATTTCACGGTATCTGTGCAGCCTTGTTTATTCCCCGTCTCCATGGAAATGATGATGAACGCAGCCATAAAGGTATTGTTTCCTGGGGCAGGAAAGACACAGCACTATAGTCTGTTTACTTTTCGAATAACTACATCACTGCATAAAGTTATCAGTGATACTCTGTATACACCCAATTCAACGTTATAGCTGCATTTACTTTCAAACTCATTGGTTGCGGATGTCCCGATTTGGTACAGATTTTTGCTCTCTTGGGCAGAGGTGTTTCGGAAGCTATGGTACAGGCTTAGAGACAGCTCTGTGTATGAGGGTGCATTGAAAGCTATAGATTGGTAGAATTCTAAGGTAGAATTTTTGGGGGAAAATCCAAAGAAACCAGACAAATCCTATTATATATCACACCTTAACTCTTTCTGCACCATACCCGAGTATAGTCGGGTTTCGCCGCCATGCGTTGAGCGCCAAAACACGAGTATACTCAGGTTTTGATCCTTTGATATTTTTCCTTTGATCCCCGTTCTATACACTCAGCCGGAGCTCCCTAGGTCTCCCTGGCTCATCTGCCTACGTTGGAATTGCAATGACGATCAAATCTCACCAGGTGGCAGTATCGCCTACCTTTTGAACTGGGAACTGGGGATATCACTTGTCTTGTGATCCACTCCGGCAGTTTCAGCGTAGGAGTGGATCACATCATAGCAATCGGTGGAAGATTTGGTGCCTCAGAGCTATTATTTCCCGTATGGTAGCCATGCCCAATATACACGAGTAATTGCGATCGCCATGGGATCTACTGGGATTTATTCATTTTGGAGTACTTTCTGACTGAGGTAAGGTCTATCTTTTCTTTAGGTAAAACATGCTTCTGTACCGATCACAGTGTCGTAGTTTACCGGACGTAAAACTTGCTTTTGGTAACGATCACAGTTTTGAGTTAAAACGACCCCTCCCCTTGATGATTTTGTGAGGACACATATGTACATGGTATATACCTTTGATTTGGAAGTATTTGGGGTTTCGGGCAAGCAACCAGAACGATTTGGGCATATTGCATATAACGTGCCATATCTCGCGATCTATGAAAAAATACTGGATTATTTTGGAAAGGGCCGATGTTTAGCGTGTAATAGTGCACAAACTACAGTACAGTATGTAGAAATGAACTCGTTAGTCAGTGATGGTCTATGAACAATGCCTGTCAAATGAGCCATACTATTGTCTCCATAGCTATAATACAGAACACATGATGGGTCTGCAAACAATAACGCTGGTGCCATTGAGTAAAGATGGGAAAAGGGCGTGGCACTCAATGAGTTAAGGTTAGACAGCCTTTTTTCTTTAGTTGATTTTGAGATTCTTTTTATATTTAGCTTCCTTAACTCATTGGGCGCCGGCCATTAGCCTTATCCTTATAGCTAACGCGCCAGGTTTCCATAGCCTAATTTCACTGTGCGTCACTATGTTTGGAGAGCTATATGTATATTCTATATTATAGCTATGGAGACAATACTATGGTCATTTGACAGTGACTTTCTTCCGTCGAACATGCAAAAAATAGATCATTCTTTCATGTATACGTTCACGAGTTATCCTGTGGTGAATATTGTATAGTTTAGGAGTGATCCGGGCTAATTCCTGAAAAGCTGAATTATAGGGCGCTACGTGTATTCTACTATAAGCGTTGGCGTTTCTTGCATGGACACGCTACTATTTCCAAATCAAATGTATATAATAGGTATTATGTTTCATCATGAATGCATGAAAGGGGGGGGTCGTTTTTTTATGCTTTGATCGCCAGTAACAGCATTAGTTTTGAACACCACACACGCTGATCAGCTGGATCGATATGAAAATATTGTAGGATCAAGGTGGAATTGACGTCAGATAGTCCTTACCTTTGATCTGGGTTATTCCAAAAAGAATATTCCAATTGTCTGATCGCAATTTCCAGTATTGATGTCCATCTGGTTCCGGACATAATTTGGCACAACTTATGGATCGAGTGTGCTAGATGCATTTCGAAGTGGTCGGATGAAGCAATTTACTTGGCTCCGTCTAAATTCTGCACCCAGAGGGGTTTAAATGTAACACAGGGTCTGGAACAGGGTTTCAAAGGGTGGGCGATACTGCCACCTAGCAGGATCTGGCCAGTACTGCATTTCTGGCGCTTAGTATGGCTTTCAGCTGTAACATATAGGTCCGTGAGTGTAATATTGATATTAAAATAGAAAAAAAAGGAAAAACAATCCAAAAACATAATATTACGTGTTTGGCGCCCAACGGTTGTCGAGCAAACGCGTAAGAATGAGTTAATGTCTTATTTCAAACTAGTGGCAATAAAATATCGAAAACACACAATTAGTTGTTTATTTTACTTCATTTTGTCTGATTGTGTCCATAAATCACAATTACAATACAGAACTTTGAGGGCGTTTTCCCCCAAAAAATAAATGTATGCGTTTTTCTTACATGTAAGAGATGAAATATCCATTTCCCTAGCACCTACACACACCATACTTTCCACAGTTCTTCCTATCTATACCCTGCTTCTTTTTACAGTGGATTTAATTACAGCATATGTAATTAGGTAACGCCTATTTTGCATATATAAACATAAAATCTCAGAAAACTTGCAATACATTTTTTCTTAGTTCACCTAGGCTGTCTCACCTTAAACATGTTTCTAGGTCCACAACGGGCTAATTTAAACTTTCTTTTCCCTCTCTCCAATTACAAATATATCGTGGGTTACTGGGTGGTCCAAGGGTGGTTATACTGACCAAAGGGAATTGATAATCTTGCAGAGTGCCAGCTCACAACACATGCGAAGATTGGCTTGATGGTCTGCGAGGACTGAGGGAGGGATACGCATGGGGTCCACCTCACAGTTCTCCTCAGACTCGTATAAGGCTCGAATAAAGTCACCTGTAAAAAAGAAGTATATTAAGTATATTATTGCCTATTATACAGCATTCACTTCTGACCACACAATGTGATTGGTCGAGAATAATTCCATGTGTACTGTACAGTACTGTATATAACCACAATATAAGAACTTGTCACTTACAACTTGAATGATATTATGCTGCCTAGTCACACATGTCACTGATATCATAAGCTAAATGTTGGCATGAGATAAACAACACAAGTGATATTCAACACAAATAATTTATAAATGTTATTCCCTAAGGGATGGGTATCAAAAGTGTTACAATCACATAACCAACCGGTTAATGTTTTGATAAAAAGAGAATTCCTGTCTTCTTGTCTTGTGATGTTCATATGGTTGAGATCACCCTGTGCCAGTCGTTTGTGGCGCCCGTCCCCCAGCAGGGATTCAGGAGGTCTAATCTCAAATGCCATTTGATGTTCACTGAAGTGGCTCCTTAATTTAAACCAAGGCGGCGGCTGCTTGGATCCGTGTCGTGGTGAAATTGAAATTTGATACGTTGTTCACTCAGGTTTCCAGCCGTCATTTGGCAACATTTCAACTCTCTTGGCAACTCTGAACAACAATGCCACACTCTGTGATCTGAACGGTGTTGCTAGGTTACAGTCCATAGATGGAGCTCACTAAGTGGGTGGGAGAGCGATGATCACTCAGTATTGAGGAGCTACTGTAATGTAGGACCCAGTGGGTGAATGAATGAATGAATGAATGAAAACTTTATTTAACAGATTGCAGAATGGGTACAATACAGTACGGCTCAATACATACAATTGTTAAGGGGATGCAGACCTGAGAAAGACGTTTGTCTTGTTTCCATCAGGGTCCCCCATTTTCAATTCATATAGACATTTATGACATACACAACATACATGACATTTATGGCATAGGGACATACTGTATAGGTATTTAGTACTGATACATTTGTGACATAAGCGGTATTCAAATATACAGTACTGTTACCCCTAGATCCTAGACAGAGTATATACATATGATGGGGAGGGGACTGTACATTAGGAGGGGGTGGGTGGGTGGGAGGGCAATATACATACGGCGGGGAGGGAATATATACATGCGGTGGGGAGGAGACTGTCTATTAGGAGGTGGTGGGGGTTTTGGGCATTTACGGTGGCCAGTTTCGAATTGCAGCCTCCCGTAGGTGCTCTTTAAGAGCGGTTTTGAATGTGGGCAGGGATTCACATTCCTTTACAGCTTTGGGTAGGGCGTTCCACATTGTTGTGGCATAATTGCGAAACGTGTTTAGTCCCTTGTTTGAGCCGAATCTGGGTTTAACATGATTTGTTGAGCTTCCTCTGGTGTAGTGGTTGTGGTATTCACTGACCTTTGGGAAGTATTTTGACATGTACATGGGCACCCCGGTCGTATAGTGTATCTTGTAGACCAGGCCCATTGCAAGTTGCTGTACTCTGTCGTCTACTCTAAGCCATCCTAGGTTGTCAAAGTGGGCAGGGGTGAGGTGGGTTCTGGGGTTCAGGTCAAGTAGTAGTCTGACCAGTTTGTTTTGTGATGTTTGTAATTTTGTTTTAAGCGCCTTTGAGGTGCTTTGGTACCATGAGGTGCACGCATAGTCATAGTACCCTTGAATGAGTGCTCCTGCCAGAGTCTTCAGGGTATTCTTGTTTACCAGAGAGGAGATCCGGTACAAGAATCTAGTTCGTTGGTTGACTTTTTTTATTACATTGGATGCCATTTTGTCACAGGAGAGATTTGCCTCTAGGATGGAACCCAGGTAGGTAATTTTGTCTTTCCTTGTGACAATATTGTCACCCACTGTGACTGAGAAGCCGTCGGTCTTGCTGAGTTTGTTATTTGAACCGAAGAGAATGGACTCTGTTTTGCCCATGTGTAATGATAGTTTGTTATCAGCGAGCCATATGCAGATTTTGCCTAGTTCCGTGCTGAGGGTTTTTTCAACCTGCAACTTGTTCTTGTCAGAGACCAGCAGGGCTGAGTCGTCCGCAAACAGGAACAAGTTGCAGTCACAGGCTGACGACATGTCATTTGCATAAATTAGGAAGAGTAGCGGTCCTCAAACACTTGTCAGTGTTTGAGATGCTCTTTTGCATACCATATGTCCCATATCCAATGACCAGAACACTCAGATCAAGTCGTTAAGTGGGTAGAAGTTAGGTTTGAGATTGGGCCAGTGTCTCACTCAAGGACATTTTGACAGGGATAGCCAATGTCTTGTCACATTATGAATTGAAAATGGGGGACCCTGATGTAAACAAGACGAAAGTCTTTCTCTGGTCTGCATCCCCTTAACTCTTTCAGTGCCACTCACGAGATTTATCGTGTTTTTTTATAGGTGGTTGCTAGCCACTCACGAGATTTCTCGGATTTTTATTTATTTATTTATTTTTTGCGATCTGAAACATCACCCGAGCCTACCCGAGTATAGCCGAGGGGCTAGGTTACAGTCCATAGATGGAGCTCACTAAGTGGGTGGGAGAGCGATGATCACTCAGTATTGAGGAGCTACTGTAATGTAGGACCCAGTGGGTGAATGAATGAATGAATGAATGAAAACTTTATTTAACAGATTGCAGAATGGGTACAATACAGTACGGCTCAATACATACAATTGTTAAGGGGATGCAGACCTGAGAAAGACGTTTGTCTTGTTTCCATCAGGGTCCCCCATTTTCAATTCATATAGACATTTATGACATACACAACATACATGACATTTATGGCATAGGGACATACTGTATAGGTATTTAGTACTGATACATTTGTGACATAAGCGGTATTCAAATATACAGTACTGTTACCCCTAGATCCTAGACAGAGTATATACATATGATGGGGAGGGGACTGTACATTAGGAGGGGGTGGGTGGGTGGGAGGGCAATATACATACGGCGGGGAGGGAATATATACATGCGGTGGGGAGGAGACTGTCTATTAGGAGGTGGTGGGGGTTTTGGGCATTTACGGTGGCCAGTTTCGAATTGCAGCCTCCCGTAGGTGCTCTTTAAGAGCGGTTTTGAATGTGGGCAGGGATTCACATTCCTTTACAGCTTTGGGTAGGGCGTTCCACATTGTTGTGGCATAATTGCGAAACGTGTTTAGTCCCTTGTTTGAGCCGAATCTGGGTTTAACATGATTTGTTGAGCTTCCTCTGGTGTAGTGGTTGTGGTATTCACTGACCTTTGGGAAGTATTTTGACATGTACATGGGCACCCCGGTCGTATAGTGTATCTTGTAGACCAGGCCCATTGCAAGTTGCTGTACTCTGTCGTCTACTCTAAGCCATCCTAGGTTGTCAAAGTGGGCAGGGGTGAGGTGGGTTCTGGGGTTCAGGTCAAGTAGTAGTCTGACCAGTTTGTTTTGTGATGTTTGTAATTTTGTTTTAAGCGCCTTTGAGGTGCTTTGGTACCATGAGGTGCACGCATAGTCATAGTACCCTTGAATGAGTGCTCCTGCCAGAGTCTTCAGGGTATTCTTGTTTACCAGAGAGGAGATCCGGTACAAGAATCTAGTTCGTTGGTTGACTTTTTTTTATTACATTGGATGCCATTTTGTCACAGGAGAGATTTGCCTCTAGGATGGAACCCAGGTAGGTAATTTTGTCTTTCCTTGTGACAATATTGTCACCCACTGTGACTGAGAAGCCGTCGGTCTTGCTGAGTTTGTTATTTGAACCGAAGAGAATGGACTCTGTTTTGCCCATGTGTAATGATAGTTTGTTATCAGCGAGCCATATGCAGATTTTGCCTAGTTCCGTGCTGAGGGTTTTTTCAACCTGCAACTTGTTCTTGTCAGAGACCAGCAGGGCTGAGTCGTCCGCAAACAGGAACAAGTTGCAGTCACAGGCTGACGACATGTCATTTGCATAAATTAGGAAGAGTAGCGGTCCTCAAACACTTGTCAGTGTTTGAGATGCTCTTTTGCATACCATATGTCCCATATCCAATGACCAGAACACTCAGATCAAGTCGTTAAGTGGGTAGAAGTTAGGTTTGAGATTGGGCCAGTGTCTCACTCAAGGACATTTTGACAGGGATAGCCAATGTCTTGTCACATTATGAATTGAAAATGGGGGACCCTGATGTAAACAAGACGAAAGTCTTTCTCTGGTCTGCATCCCCTTAACTCTTTCAGTGCCACTCACGAGATTTATCGTGTTTTTTTATAGGTGGTTGCTAGCCACTCACGAGATTTCTCGGATTTTTATTTATTTATTTATTTTTTGCGATCTGAAACATCACCCGAGCCTACCCGAGTATAGCCGAGGGGCGCCGACGATCACTGTGGAAAAAAGCGCCCCCTGTCGTCTCCCAGATGACATAAGTGATTTTGGAATGGACTCAATGAAAATGAATGGGGAAAAAAATCCGGTACTCCACATTTTCCAGTTCACTGATCCAGCCGGGGTTACTAGAGTTCATTCTGGAGCCTCTGATCCCCGCGGATCATGGAGTTCTACTGTATCGCGTTGGATCCATACACGTATCGATTTTTTCGAATGGTGATCAGGAATTGGAATATACCAGTTGGATACCATCTGCTGTCAGGTAAGGACTCTATGTTATCAGTGGTAGGATAATCAGAGTAAGTTTGATGAAGTTATAAGCTGTTTTGTGAAATGCCTTCTTTCGGTTTCACTGTAAAAGTCCGAGAGGAAATCAACGGGGCGATTATCAGTGCGCGGCCGTAATGTGCGTGCGTGCACGTATAATATTGATCATCTAGCGTTTATTTGAAAACGATTCATAAAAAGGCCGACGAATATCAACGTTGTGGAATATTCCACTAAAAGACGATTTTCATAGAATGCTCCAGAATGAGCTGTTTTTTATATCAAAACGGGGGCTTTTCTAACTGCTCTGAAACGGCAACGACGCGATAAAAAAACAATCTGCCTTCACAGCACTGACTGGAAAATAGTCTTTGATAATGCGATGGGCAGATTAGACACATAGCCATAATTTAAAACATAGATTAGGCGATATTAACGTTAACATTGGCGCCGATGGTGGCATTCAAGCGGTAAAACGGAAAACCAGGCGTGGCGCTGAAAGTGTTAACAATTGTGTGTATTGAGCTGTACTGTACTGTACCCATTCTGCAATCTGTTAATTCAAGTTTTCAATCAATCAATCAAACAGGAATATGTACTTGGGACCGTTAAAGGGACACAGGAACATTATGGGAGATGCCTTTACCGTCTTCTCCAGAGTCAGACAGGAAGATGTATCCGCTTCTATTAATTTGTGCTAAGCTAGGCTAGCTTGCAGACGGAGATAGCTTTCTACTAAATGCAGAGAAGAAATTGGTATCCATCTTCTGGCTCTGGAGAAGACAGTGAGCGCATTTCCCATGTTGGTGTGTCCCTTTAAGTCTCTCGAAACACCAGTGAATACTCTGTACTGTTATTTAGCACACTTAATAAGAACTCCACTGCAAAAAGTAGGCAACAGCGTACAAATCGTATTACCTATAGCATCCTTGAGGTACCTGTGACCTATCAATTTGAGGTATTCTTCCACGGCCTTGGTAGCTAGGGTGTTCTCTCGAAAGATCAGATGCTCCCGATCCATGAATCGATCCACCTCGCACATGGCCATGTCAGACAGGAACTCCTGAGGGGAGGTTACAACTGCAGTCAGCGACTTGTGTTTTTATGGCAAAAGAAAAAAGTGTTATGCACGTTAGTATTCCAATATCCAAGTTCAAGTTTCAAGTTTGCTTTTATTTGTCATGTATAAAGTGCATGTACATTACAGTGAAATGCTTGGTTCTGTATGAGCCCCTGAGAATGTGCTTCATACAATAAAAATATAAGTAAGTAAAACAGGAATAAAGTCCCAACACTATACAAATATACAATATACAATATACAACTAAAGTACAATGAAGTAAAAATGCGGGGCGGCTGGGTGGCGTAGCGGAAATTGCGCTTGTCACCAATGCAAGAGACTCCGGTCTCGACTCCCCGAGTCAGCGTTGCCTCCGGCTTGGGCCAGTCGTCATACTATCTCAATTGGCAGAGGTAGCGGGTGGAAAGTCGATGGGTGGGGATTGGACGTTGTGGACAGCGACTCCTACAGGTCGGTTGGGTGACGCCTGTACAGCAGAGACAGGAAGTATCGGGGGCAGCGTGAGCCTCCCACGCGTTACTCCTCGCCATTGAGAGTCCGCGCTGTCTGGTGAAAAGATGCGACAGGCGGCCTCCTCGTGTACCGGAGGGGACACGTGATGCAAGGCTTCTATCCTCACTACAGCCGACCAGTGGGAGGCATACTCTAGCAACGTTCAAGACAGGCGAGGGGAGAATTGAAGGGGAGAATTGGCGATATGAAATTGGGATGGGAGAAAAAATTGAAAAATAAGGAGAAAAAGTGGATCAAAAAATAAAATGAAGTAAAAATGCAGAGAATGAGGTACAACATGTAGACAATGCAAAAGAAAAAGATGCAAAATGCAAAAATGAGGTATGGATGTAGTGCAAATCTCTTTCATAAATAGATCAAATATGGTGTAGTGTTGAAGTGTTTAAAGTGTCTAAAGTGAGTGTTAAGGTGAGTGTTTGTTTAAAGTGAGTGTGTGTGCAATGAGTGTAGATGGATGGGTTGATGTTACATAGAGTCATTGAGCATCCTGATGGCCTGGGGATAGAAGCTCCTTCTGAGTCTTTCTGTACTGGCCATGAGACTCCGGTAACGCTTGCCTGACCGCAGCAGTGCAAAGAGGCAGTTGTTTGGGTGGCTAGAGTCTTTGACTATTCTCTTAGCTTTGGCCCTGCAACACTTGGTGTAAATGTCCTGGAGAGTGGGAAGCCCACCTCCGATTGTGCGTTTGGCTGATCGGGCCACTCTCTGCAGTCTGCTGCGGTCGTGTGCGATGCTATTCCCAAACCAGGAGGTGATGTTACCAGTCTGGACGCTCTCCATTG
This sequence comes from Notolepis coatsorum, assembly GCF_963971535.1. Taxonomy (NCBI): domain Eukaryota; kingdom Metazoa; phylum Chordata; class Actinopteri; order Aulopiformes; family Paralepididae; genus Notolepis; species Notolepis coatsorum. Next base: position 63,991,511 of record NC_140168.1, on the reverse strand, counting down.
TGCATGAGTAGAAGTTCTTAAGGATCTTCTGACTCACTTTGAACTTCCATAGGCGCCTAAGGAAGTAGAGGCGCTGCCATGCCTTCTTTACTACACTGTCAATGTGTCAAGTCCTCAGTCCAAGTCCATGTCAAGTCCTCAGATATGTGGACTCTGAGGTACTTGAAACTGTTCACTCTCTCGACCGGTGCCCCATAGATGCTGAAGGGGCTGTAGTCCCTAGCCCCAAACCGCCTAAAATCCACAATCATTTCTTTGTTTATGCTGACGTTCAAGGTTGACGCTGTTCTCCTGGCACTACAGCGCCAGGTTCTCTACCTCTCCCAGGTAGGCCCTCTCGTCATTTGCAGAGATCAGGCCCACCACAGCTGTGTCATCAGCAAACTTGATGATTGTGTTGCTGTTATGCTTTGCCACACAGTCATGCATATAAAGCGAGTAGAGGAGGGGGCTCAGAACACAGCCCTGGGGGGCACCTGTGTTGAGAGTGATGGATGAGTAGGTGCCTGCTCTCACCACTTGGGGTCTTCCTGTCAGGAAGTCCAAGACCCACTGGCAGAGGTCGTAGTTCAAGCCCAGGCCTCTGAGCTTGATGACGAGCTTGGAAGGGACTATGGTATTGAATGCTGAGTTGTAGTCAATAAATAGCATTCTCGAAAAATAGCATGGTGAGCGAGCCAGTCGGGAGAGCAATCCAAACAGTGAGTAAACTGTAATCCAATGTCAATAAGGGTCTGACGGTCATATACAATGCACTAGCAGTTGGTACATAAAAAACGCGTAAAACTATACAAATTTACCATATCAAGCACAATCTCAACGGAGCCCACGGAGAGGTGGCCAGACAGTGTGGCGCCATCTTGTATTTTTGTACTTTTTACAATATGATAAATAAATTAATACTCAGGGATTCTGTCTTGAAAAACTAGACACCTCTGTGCATTTACAGTAAGTTAATAAATTACAAGTCACTGTGTGCAGACCATTTTCTGCTATTTCTGAGGCATATTCCATATTTTACGAATTTGGATAGATTTGCGCATGTGAACACATTCATTGTTGGTACACATGTAAATCCCATATCCCGTTTACAATAGCTGGGAAAAGCTTGTATACTCAATATAAGAAACTCAAATATGATTGCAAAGATATGCCTATATTAGCTGAGATACTGAAGTATTTACATAACTTATCCCATTTCCTGTTGGGTGTTGCTGTCTGTGTACATAATTTCACAATAGTATGCTTACTTGTGTATACAGGGATCTGTTATCAGGACATATGGTTCTATGGTTCTTCAATAAAGTCATGCATTAACAGCCTAATAACAGCATAATCTTGACTTAGTCCTTAAAGGGGATACAAGCTAATATCCAGAATACTGTGGGCATGGAAAAACACACTAAATTGACCATTATTCACACGGCAGCAGCATGCTCTTATGCTCAGGACGGGATTCGTTCCCCCCCCTCCTCCTACCTTCAAGATTCAAGATTCAATAGTTTATTATCATTTCAATGAAACATTGATTGGAATTTGTCTTGGTGAGTGCACAGGTAAACAACAATCATACACATACCAGTACAATAGAATACTCATCAGCGTAGACGTGGAAAGAATACGAAAAGCAAGCAAATAAACTAAATACTCATAGGCCATACCTTGGTCTTCCCGGTGCTCTGGAGGATGTGCACCAACGCAAAAGCCACTTCCTCTTTGCTCTTGACACTCAACAGCGGCTCCAAGATGGCGCACAGTGTCCGGTAGTTGTTGGTGATGTACTCTGCGAACTCCTTGTACAACTCCATGGGGAGGATGCTCATCGTCTGGTAGCGAGACTTGACGCGCAGCGAGGCGTTGCTGGCTTTGCCGCTCCCCACGCCGCCACCTTTGGCCAAAACGCCGGACTGGATCACCGGGTACCACTGCTCCACGAACTGCCTGCCGGTGATACTGGAGATGGGGATACTGACCAGGCCCAGGTACGTGCTCTTCTCCTGGATGATACCACAAAGGAGATTATTTAATAACACATGTTTAAAGGGGATACTCTATTTTAAAGGAACCTGCCAACATTTTGGGAAATTAGCTTACCGTCTTCTCCAGAGAGAGAGACAAGAAGATATATACCAGTTTCCTCTCTGTGCTTTCAGTAGAAAGTTATCTGGCTGCATGTTAGCCTAGCTTAGGACAATGAATGGAAGCAGACATGACTGGTTAGCCTACACTGTAAAAAAATAAATGTTTTATCACAGGAAATTCACTGTATTATTTTACAGATTACTTTTGTTTTTCTACTTTAAGTGTAAATTCCATAAAAATACAGTAAATTACCTTTTATCAAACCATTAAATAAAGGTTGTAATCTGTAAATGTATTTGATTTTACTGTAATTTGACAGTAAGTATTTGGCAACCATTGATGCCAGACATTTACCGTTTTCTTGCAGCTTTTTTTCTTACAGTGTAAGGCATTGTCCAATTAACACCTCTCCCGAAGGCTAACCGGTCATGTCCGCTTCCATTCATTGTGCTAAGCTAGGCTAACATGCAGTCAGATAGCCTTCTACAAGTCAAGTCAAGTCAAGTCAAGTCAAGAGTTTTAATTGTCACGGCATACAGGTATACAATGAAATGCGGGTGGTCTTGCCCGCAACGATGTGCAATACAGTGGTACATATAATAGAATCAAAAGAAGAAAACAACATTGTGCAGTAACAGGTAACAGGTTACATGGAGTGACATCTCGGTATCTGTACATACTTATTTACAGAGCATATGGGACATGCTAGTTAGCTTTGGTAGTGCAATACACTGTTCCCGTTATTCTAATTTAAAGTGTCCTTTCCTTTGGCCATAAGTGTGCGTGTGTGCGACATGAGTGTGTGCCCGCTCATGTTAAAGTGTTAAGTGGCTGCTCGTGTGTGAGCGTGCACAGTGTGCGTGTCGTGTGTGTGTGTTCATGTGTGCTTGTGTGTGGACAGTTCAATGTTCTGAGCACTCAATGTTCATTGTTCATGGCTCTGATGGCCTGGGGGAAGAAGCTGAGCCTAAGCCGCTCTGTCCTAGTAGCTGGGGTTCGCAGGCGTCTGCCTGACCTCAGCAGCTGAAACAGGCTGTTATTGGGGTGGTGAGGGTCTTTCATTATCCTGCAGGCACTGGATTTGCACCTCTTGTTGTATAGAACCTGCAGGGGGGGTAGTGCAATACCCGTGGTACGCTCGGCTGAGCGCACCACTCTCTGTAGGGCCTTCTTGTCCTGTGCCGTGCTGTTTCCATACCAGGCAGTGATGTTTCCGGTCAGGATGCTCTCTACAGCTCCTGAGTAGAAGGACTGGAGTATCTTTCCCGATACTCTGAACTTCCTTAACTGTCTCAGGTGGTAGAGACGCTGTTTCGCCTTCTTTACTACTGTGTCTATGTGTGTTGACCATGTCAGGTCCTCTGAGATGTGGACCCCCAGGTACTTGAAGCTGCTCACCCTGTCCACGGTATCCCCGTTAATCATCAGTGGTGTGTGCGTCTCCTGCTGCCCTCTCCTATAATCCACGATCAGCTCCTTGGTTTTACCAATGTTCAGGAGCAGGCTGTTGTCCTGGCACCAGCGTTCCAGTACCTCAACCTCCTCCCGGTAGGCCTTCTCGTCGTTGTCCGAGATCAGCCCCACCACCACCGTGTCATCTGCGAACTTCACTATGGAGTTGGAGCTGAACTTGGCCACACAGTCGTGTGTGTAGAGTGAGTACAGCAGGGGGCTCAGAACACAGCCCTGGGGGGACCCGATGCTCAGGGTGATGGTGTTGGAGGTCTGACCCCCCACCCTGACCGCCTGGGGTCTTTCGCTCAGAAAGTCCAGTACCCAGGCGCTCAGGGCGGAGCTCAGACCTAGCTCGATCAGCTTGTCCACCAGTCTGGTGGGGACTATGGTGTTGAACGCTGAGCTGTAGTCAATGAACAACAGTCTCACATAGCCCCCCTTCTGACGGTCAAGGTGCGAGAGGGTGCTGTGCAGTACCTGGGAGACCGCGTCGTCGGTGGACCTGTTTGTCCTGTATGCAAATTGCATAGGGTCCATATCACTGGGGAGGGAGGCACAAATGTGGTCCTTGACCAGCCTCTCGAAACATTTCATGACCACAGAGGTGAGTGCCACCGGTCTGTAGTCATTTGGACATGTTGGGGAGGGCTTCTTCGGCACAGGGATGATGGTAGACATCTTGAAGCAGGCAGGGACCACTGACTCCGCCAGTGATTGATTAAATATGGCGGTGAACACAGGGGCCAGCTGGTTGGCACAGGTCTTGAGTATGCGTCCTGTTATGCCATCTGGGCTAGCAGCCTTCCTGGTGTTCACCTGCATAAATGCTCTTCTCACACTGTGTTCCGACAACGAGAGAGCGTCCCCGCCCCCCCGCGGTTGCCCCCCCCCCCCCCCTCCACAACAGCCGGCGCGCCAGTGACGTCACTAGCCGGAGAGCCAGCAGCGCCACTGTCTACACCAAACCGAGCGTTGAAGATGTTGAGCTTGTCCACGAGGGAGGCGTCGTCGCTCCCCATTGAGGGGGCGCTGACTTTATAGTCAGTTATTGTCTTCAGTCCCTGCCATAATCCTCTTGTGTCGTTTTGTGCCATTTGTGTCTCCAGTTTATCAGCATATGTCCTCTTAGCAAGTTTGACAGCCTTGCGTAGAGTATAGACTGAAGCCTTATACTCCTCCATGTTTCCTGACTCTCTACCCAGGTTGTAGGCGGTGGTACGAGAGTTCAGAGCTGCTCTAATAGTGCTATCCACCCACGGTTTCTGGTTTGGGAAAATCCGCACCGTTTTTCTGGGGACAATACCATCGGCTATTGTTGTAATGTAGCACACCACTGTGTCTGCGAGCTCGCTGACGTCACTGACGCTTCCTTTGAACATCTCCCAATCCGTGTCTGCAAGCACGTCCTGGAGCGTGGCCTCTGATTCGTCGGTCCACTTCTTTGTCTCACGTGACACGACGGCGTCACGTGATCTCTGTTGATATGCCGGAAATAGCAAGATGGAGTCGTGGTCGCTCGAGCTTGTGGACCCCGTTAATGGCGGAGCGGCTACTGCCTTGTATCCGGCTCTGAACGGGGAATAACAGTGGTCGAGTGTGTTTTTCCCTCTGGTGGAGCAAGCGATGTGCTGAAAAAAGGACGGCATCACTTTCTTCAGGTTGGCCTGGTTGAAATCGCCGGCTACTACCATCGCTGCATCTGGATGTTTGATCTGGTGTTTGTTGAGATGATCGTGTAGTTCTCCCAGCGCTTTGCCCGTATTCGCGTGTGGGGGAATATATACGGCGGTCATGACGACCGCGGAGAACTCCCTCGGGAGATGAAACGGACGGCACAGAATAGAAAGATGTTCCATGTCCGGGGAACACGAGTTTGAGAGAACATGCACCCCCTCGGGATTAACCCAGGAATTGTTCGTGATGAGGCAGACCCCGCCGCCGATGGTCTTTCCTGAGGCAGCGGTACGATCTGCACGTAAGACTGTAAAGGCATCCGAGGGAGATACGCTTTTGTCCGGGGTCGCCGACGTGAGCCATGTCTCCGTGAGACATATGATGTTGATGTCTCTCATCTCCCGTTGGAACCGGACCCTCGCCCTTAGGTCATCCATCCTACCCTCCAACGAACGGGCATTCGCCAGAAAGATGGATGGAATTGCTGGGCGGTAAGCAGCTCTTTTTAGTCTCAGTCTGATACCTCCACGTCTCCCTCTGTGTCTCTTCCTGCCGTGGCCTTTGTTCTTTTCCTTGCCGCCATTCTCCCGTCTAATTTCTGAATGAATGAATGAATGAAAACTTTATTTAACAGATTGCAGAATGGGTACAATACAGTACGGCTCAATACATACAATTGTTAAGGGGATGCAGACCTGAGAAGGACGTTTGTCTTGTTTCCATCAGGGTCCCCCATTTTCAATTCATATAGACATATATGACATACAGATAGTCAGTACTGCTACATCTATACATTTATGACATACCAGATTTGCAAATACAGTACTGTTTGTGATACAGAAGGAGTCAAGAAAAGGGAGTATATACATTTGACGTAGAAACTGTACATTGGAGGAGGTTGGGTGGGGGGGGTTGGGTACATTGGGATATTGACAACCATACTGGGTAATTTACATTGGAGGTGGTTGGGGGGGGGGGGGGGGGGGGGCCGGGGGGCACACTGTATAAACAAGTAACACTGTACATTGAGGGGGGGGGAGGGGGAGACACTGTACAAACAAACACAATTGTACATTGAACTATTGACAAAACCATACTAGGTAAATGACTGTACATTGGAGGGGGTTGGGTTAGGATATTTACAGGGGCCAGTGTTGAATTGCAGTCTCCCGTAGGTGTCCCTTGAGAGAGGTTTTGAAAGTGGGTAGTGATCCACATTCCTTTACAGCTTTGGGTAGGGCGTTCCACATTGATGTGGCATAATTGCGAAACGTGTTTAGTCCCTTATTTGAGCCGAATCTGGGTTTAACATGATTTGTGGAGCTCCCTCTGGTGTTGTGATCGTGGTATTCACTGACCTTTGGGAAGTATTTTGACATGTACATGGGTACCTTGGTCGTGTAGTGTATCTTGTAGACCAGGCCCATTGCAAGTTGTTGTACTCTGTCGTCTACTCTAAGCCATCCTAGGTTGTCAAAGTGGGCAGGGGTGAGGTGGGTTCTAGGAGTAAGGTCAAGCAGTAGTCTGACCAGTTTGTTTTGAGATGTTTGTAATTTTGTTTTTAGCGCCTTTGAGGTGCTTTGGTACCATGAGGTGCAAGCATAGTCGTAGTACCCCTGAATGAGTGCTCCTGCCAGAGTCTTCAGGGTGTTCTTGTTTACCAGAGAGGAGATCCGGTACAAGAATCGAGTTCGTTGGTTGACTTTTTTTATTACATTGGATGCCATTTTGTCACAGGAGAGATTAGCCTCTAGGATGGAACCCAGGTAGGTAATTTCATCTTTCCTTGTGACAATATTGTCACCCACTGTAACTGAGAAGCCGTCGGTCTTGCTGAGTTTGTTATTTGAACCGAAGAGAATGGACTCTGTTTTGCCCATGTGTAATGATAGTTTGTTATCAGCGAGCCATATGCAGATTCTGCCTAGTTCCGAGCTGAGGGTTTTTTCAACCTGTAACTTGTTCTTGTCAGAGACCAGCAGGGCTGAGTCGTCCGCAAACAGGAACAAGTTGCAGTCACAAGCTGACGACATGTCATTTGCATAAATTAGGAACAGTAGCGGTCCTAGTATGCTTCCTTGTGGAACACCACAGCTCACTGTGAGGGGGGGGGGGTAGGGTACCGTTTACCTCCACCATCTGTTCCCTCCCCTCAAGGTAGGATTGCATCCAGCTCACTGATAGACTATCAAAACCAATTGCTTTTAGCTTGTCAATCAGAATGGAGTGATTGACCGTGTCAAAGGCCTTTTGTAGGTCCAGCATGACCATGCCGCAGTATTTGCCTGCGTCCACCTCTTGTTTGATGTGGTCATTCAAATAGAGAAGGCATGTGTCAGTGGAGTGGGATGTTCTGAAGCCAGATTGGAATTCGTAGATTAGATTTTTTTCCGCTAGGTACTTTTCGACCTGTTCGTAGACTATTTTTTCCATGACTTTCGAGATGGAGGTGAGAATAGAAACAGGGCGGTAGTTGCCTGGGTCTAATTTGCTGCCCTTTTTGTGCAGAGGGGTCACCCTCGCAATTTTGAAGTCCTTGGGGACGTGTCCCTGTTTTATGGAGAGGTTTATTATGTGTGTGATGATTGGTGTGATGGCGGCTGCTGAGTCTCTGAGGAATTTGGAGGGGATGTTGTCATGGCCAGTGGCCTTGTTAGGTTGGAGGGCGCTCAGTTTATTGAGTACCTCATCTGTTGTTACCATTTCCAGCTTGAAGTCGTCCTTGCGGACCCCTAGGTTTTTGTAGTAAGCTACTATGTGTTCTACCCCATAAAGCCCTGAGTGGGAGGGTAGTTTGTTTACCAGTGTTGTGGCTATGTTTGTGAAGAAAATGTTTAAGTAATTGGCTACATCCAGCTTGTCTGTGATGAGCGTGTTGTCCGTTTTTATGTTTATGTTTGAGAATCTGGTTTTAAGTTTTTTACTGCATCCTAGTTGATTATTGAGTAATTTCCAAAGTTCACGTGGTTTGTTTTTGTTTTCCTCAGTTTTGTCATTGATGAAATTCTTTTTTGCAGTTTTGATCATGGAGTTTACGTCGTTTCTTAGTCTGTTTCTTTCTAGTTTGAGTTCAGTCACGTGGGCTTGGAGTTCACTGCTCGTGCTTTTAGTAAGCTTTGACTGACTTTTACGAAACTCAGAGCATTTTTTGTCTCTGGTTTTCATAGCGGCCAGTATTTCGGAGTGCATCCACGGCTCAGCGCGATTTTTTACCCTGGTGGTTCTTAGGGGGGCCATGTCGTTTAGTATTGCTGAGAATTTGGTTTTGAAACCAAGCCATTCTGCTGGCCATTCTAGGTCAAAAGTGTCTCCGAACTCCTCTTTGAGCCCGGGGTTCAGGTCCATAAGTGTCTGGCGGTCGTATGACGTACCCGCCAGTGTTGCTTTAAATAAAAAAGTAGAAAAAACAAACATAATAGCTAAAAGTGTGTACATCGTTGCGGAGCTAAAACCAGAGGCGTCTGACCGGGGTCGCGTCCTCGTTCTCGTCCTCTACTGAACGCACAGAGAGGAAACTGGTATCTATCGTCTTGTCTCTCTCTGGAGAAGACGGTAAGCTAATTTCCCAAAATGTTGGTGTGTTCTTTTAACCCTTTCTGGGCCAAAAACAAGTATTCTCGTGTTTCAAATCCAACCGTTCAGCGCCAAAAACTAGTTTTCTCGTTTTTAGATCCTTTGATATTTTCCCTTTGATCCCCATTCTAAACACTTGCGCGGACCTCCCTGTGTCTCCCTGGCACTGCTACCTTGCAATGACGATCGAATCCCACCAGGTGGCAGTATCGCCTACCTTTTGAACTGGGTCTCTGGTCTCTGGGTCTTTATCTCTCTGTGAATCTGGCTGCAGGAACTCCTCCCCCTCAAAGTGAATCAGGACACAGCAATCGGTCGGAGATTTGATCGCCTCAAACCTATTGTTTCCCGTATGATAGCCATGCCCAATATACACGAGTAATTGCGATTGCGATGGGACGACTGGGATTATTCATTTTGGAGTACCTTCTGATTAAGGTAAGGTCTATTTTAGGTATATTTGACCGAACCTAAAACATGCTTTTGTATCGATCACAGTGTCGTATTTTACCGAACCTAAAACATGCTTTTGGTAGCGATCGCAGCTTCGAGGTAAAACGACCCCCCTCCCCTTGATGATTTTGTGAAGAAACATATATACATATATGGTATATACCTTTGATTTGGAAATATTTGGAGTTTCAGACGAGCAACCCGAACGATTTGGGAATATGCATATAACACATCATATCTCGTGATCTAGAAAAAAATACTGGATTATTTTGGAAAGGGGCGATGTTTAGCGTGGAATAGCACACAAACTAAAGTATGTAGAAATGAACTGGTGTGTCAGTGTTGGACTATAAACAATGCCTGTCAAATGAGCCATACTATTGTCTCCATAGCTACAATACAATAATTGACACGATCGACCACCTAATAAATCGTCTAGAAAAGTTAGTTGGCCTTTCTGACTATGTATTAAACTGGTTCAGAACATATAAGGGAGAGAATATTACGTTAGGCTTGGAGATCATTGTTCTGAGAAACACCTACTTCGGAGTTCCACAGGGGAGCTGCCTTGGTCCATTATTATTCTCACTATACATGCTCGGAGACATCATTAGAAAACACAATGTATGTTTCCATAGTTACGCAGATGACACACAATTGTACATCTCCGCTGAACCAAATGATCACACAGCTATTAACTCCATTTCCGCCTGTCTCTTAGCAATAAACAAATGGATGACAAACAACTTCCTAAAATTAAATGAGGGCAAAACTGAAATCCTACTAGTCGGTCCTATAACAAAAAGATAAATGTTACAGAGCAATATGGGGCAACTTACTCCTTGGATCAAACCTGAAGTTACAAGTCTTGGTGTTATAATAGACTCAGACCTAAGCTTTAAATCACACATCAACAAGGTGATAAAAACATAATTTTTCCACCTTAGAAACATAGCTAAGGTACGGCCGTTTATAAATAAAAAAGATGCTGAAAAACTGATCCATGCCTTTATCTCAAGCCGACTTGACTAATGTAATGCACTCCTCACTGGCCTCCCAAAAGAAAACACAGAACAACTCCAACTTATTCAAAACTCGGCAGCTAGGCTACTAACAAGGAGAGACCACATCAGTCCAGTATTAGCTAACCTACACTGGCTTCCGGTAACATTTAGAATTGATTTCAAGGTTCTCCTCCTTATATACAAAGCACTAAATGGAACAGGACCAAGCTACATTGCAAATTCTCTAGTCAACTATGTGCCTCCTAGAACATTGCGATCATCTACTACTGGTCTATTGAAGGTTCCAAGCCACAGTCTAAGGAAAATCGGCAAACTATGCACCAAAGTTATGGAACACACTACCTATTGTTGGATAACAGTGTTTCTAGCCTTTAATCATTTAATCCACTCGTCACCTGCTGTTCCGTGACTGGCCTCCGCGTTGTGTCATTTTACTTGGATATCTCATTAGCTGTCTCACACTGTATCAACCCCTATTAGTACATCCGTAGTCAGAAGAAACGATACTGCAATGTGATCTCTTTCCTTAGATCCTCATGTTTATTTTCATCTTCGTACCAGATGTAACCAATTCTGTAATGTCCTTGAACAGTCTTAATTCATTCTTCTCCACCGTCTCTTATGCTATTAGTTCAATGGTTCTGGGCCTCGTCGTAGCCAACAACCATTCCCTGTTAGCCGAAGCTAGCGATGATGTGTCACTTCCCCTCCCCCACCCAGCGAGGGTGAGGAGGAATCTCAAAGTCTCTGATCAATGCGTCTGCTCGCCTGTGCGTCGTGTCTCAATCTAACTTACCCTGGAAGGAACTGACATCTCCTAACATTCTCCCAATAGCAACGGGCCCCACCCCTCTTCTCGTTATTACGTGACACGCTACCATGGCAACGGCTGGTCACCTTTTACACTAACCGTCCTCTTCTATCGATGTCCAACTCTCCCCATAGCTCTGACCAAACCTTCCCCCACCAGCGGCCTGTTATCTCCTCTGTTGAATAACTCAGCCGACAATGACCTTGGCACTCACGCACCCTGCTTGCTGCTCTCTACTGTGGAAACACACACTGGCTGCCGGCTACTTTTAAGATCTATAGATCCGTCTGAGTAGATGCTGTCACCCACCGATATATACATTATATACACATTGAAAAACATAGATTCCTTCACATTAGGGAAGCTAGAGAGCTAGATCTCTTAATATTTTAAAAAATAAGCTAAAAACGTACCTCTTCACCATAGCCTTCTAATACATTCCGCTGTTGATTGTACTGTAGCACTATTTTACTCTGTCCATTCTATTGCATCATTTTACTATATTATATTATATATTATTATATTATATTATATACTATATCTACTATTTTATTGCACTGTATTAATTTACTCTGTCTATTGCTTTTTATTACAGGTTCAAAGCTGTCAGGTATTAAACTGTGTGGGTATCAAACAAGAGACTGTCAGGCTTTAAAACTGTGTAGGACCCAGGCCTAGAACTGCCCTGGGTGGGAGGTTCAAAGGGTCAAAGTGGGTATAAAACAGGAGGGAAGACTGTCAAGTTTTAAACTGTGGATACCAAACAGAGAAGGTAAAGACGACTTTGAACTGTTGAACAGTAATCCAGAACTAATTTATGTGAGGATTCGCCTGTTCCCTGGACCTTTATTCCCTGTCTCCTCACCTCACCAGCCCCCACCTTTGGACTTTCCCTGTCTACTCTCCTCAACAGCCCCCACCCTTGCGATGTTTTACTCTCCTCTACTCTTCACCAGCCCCCACCCTTGGACTACCTTTCACAGCTGTCTTAGTTTATGATTAGCGCCCCAGAGGGCTTTAAATACCTGGACCTCCCCTCCAGTCCTTGTCGGGTCGTTCTGTATGCTGGTTCTGTGTTCTGGACTCTGTATCTTATCTGTGTTCAGTGTTCATGGAGTCCTGGACGTTACCATCACCTGCCGCGTCTCCGGCGAGAGACGACGTGCCAGCCATCACCACCTGTCGCCGTTTGCCTGGAGTGGGACACCGTCTGCGCTCTCTAATTCTCTACGGGAGGTTTTCCAGTGTTCCCACTCCAGACGTCAAGCCGGCGCGCATCGCTTCCTATTTCCACGGGAGGATGCGTCTCTTCGCCCCGGTCCCCTGGGACCCCGGTGTTCTGCGCTGCCCGTCTACAGCTTCCGAGGAGGATCTCCGTGCCAGGCCTGGAGTGGTGTTCCCACTCCAGACGTCAAGCCAGCGCGCTCCCACTCCAGACGTCAAGCCGGCGCGCCCCCACTCCAGACGTCAAGCCGGCGCGCATCGCTTCCTAGTTCCACGGGAGGATGCGTCTCTTCGCCCCGGTCCCCTGGGACCCCTGTGTTCTGCGCTGCCCGTCTGCAGCATCCGAGGAAGATCTCCGTGCCAGGCCTCCGCCGTCGGGCCCCTGGTTCCCATGCCAGGCCTCCGCCGTCGGAATCCTTCCCCTGTGTTCTGCGCTGCCCGTCTGCAGCATCCAAGGAAGATCTCCGTGCCAGGCCTCCGCCGTCGGGCCCCTGGTTCCCATGCCAGGCCTCCGCCGTCGGAACCCTTTCCTCATCCCTGTAAGCAGCTCTGGCCCTCTCCCTGTCCAAGGCCTTAACCCTGTTCTCTGTCCCTGTCCCTGTCCCCCTCTCCAGTGCCCCTGGTCCTGGTCCTTGACATTTTGCCCTGGCCCTGTCCCTTAGCCTTAGTCCCTTAGCCTGTTCGCCTCTTAAAGGCACAGTGCCGCATTTTCCCTATTTTCTTTGACTCCAGTGTTTTTGTGTTCTCCCTTAAAGGGACAGTGCCGCTTTTTGTTATGTAATGAATAAATGCCTTGTTTTGGCTTACTCTCATACCTGTCTTGTGTTGTGCGATTGGGGTCGGTTACAAACCATAACAATTTATTGCACTGTAAACTATATATTTTTTTTTATCTATTCTATTCTACAATTGTATTGCACTGCACTATTGTACTATTTTACTCTGTCTATTTTATCTTACTCTTTTTATTATTGTCTATTTAAAACTGAATCAAACCATAAACAAGGTGGCCTGTTGGGATGTTAGATCCTAATGTGAAGCACTTTGAGCTGCAGTTTCTGTATGAAAGGTGCTATACAAATAAAGTTTATTATTATTATTGTTATTATTATTACTATGTCACGAAACGAGACGGAAGTTGTTTGGAAGGTGCTACCTGTGGTTTTCAAGATATATGGTTTGGGTCCCCATTGACTTCAAACAATTAATCCTTCATTCATTCATTCATTCATTCATTCACTGCATTTATATAGTGCTTTTCTAGACACGCACAGCGCTTTACAATGTAGGGTGGAAATTGCCTCCTTCACCACCACTGGTAGCACCCAACCTTGGGCAGGCTCCAGCGGTGCAGTCGTAATATCAGAACTGCCTGGACGCCACGTGCACGCGCGCCCGCGCACGTGCACACGCATACATGTTCCCTCGCGTGTGCACAGACCAGCTCAAGCAAACCCCCCACAGGGCTTGTATTTTGGTCTTGCACTTCTCTTTCATTGTTATGCTATGCAAAGACTAGGTGATAAGTGCCGGGTACTTGGCGCACGGCGCGACAGTAGAGTGAAAGTTGTGAGTGCATTTTTGTGTGCGCGCGTGTGCACATCCGTGCACGCACTTCTGCTCAGCGAACTGCTAGGACGGCGTGGTACCGAGTGGTACCACCACTGCATCACTGGCAGGCTCAATGGCTATGTACCTTGCGTCTCTTTTTGTCCGTTTCCTTGTAGAGGTGGAAGCGGAGGCTGCGGATGGTGGGCAGGTTGTTGAACTCAAAGTGCTCTCCCCAGAAGACGGTGTCCGTGCGCGGCTTGCTGGTGGTGCGAGCATAGAGCAGGTCATCCAGACACAACTCACAATAATAGCGTTTCTTCGCAGGAAGGTCCCGGGCTTCGATGATCCACAACTTAAGCACATTGTCCACCCTTCTGCTGTTATCCTAGAAGAAGAAAAAATTTAAATGGTTTAGATTTTTTTTCATTTTTATTATTGAATAAATGAATGAATGATCATTGCATTGATATAGCACTTTTCTAGACACTCAAAGCACTTTACAATGTAGG
>NC_140168.1:63839654-63974654 GCF_963971535.1 Notolepis coatsorum | reverse complement strand
ACACAATTGTTAAGGGGATGCAGACCTGAGAAAGACGTTTGTCTTGTTTCCATCAGGGTCCCCCATTTTCAATTCATATAGACATTTATGACATACACAACATACATGACATTTATGGCATAGGGACATATAGGTATTTAGTACTGATACATTTGTGACATAAACGGTATTCAAATATACAGTACTGTTATCCCTAGATCCTGACAGAGTATATACATATGATGGGGATGGGACTGTACATTAGGAGGGGGTGGGTGGGTGGGAGAGAAATATACATACGGCGGGGAGGGAATATATACATGCGGTGGGGAGGAGACTGTCTATTAGGAGGTGGTGGGGGTTTTGGGCATTTACGGTGGCCAGTTTCGAATTGCAGCCTCCCGTAGGTGCTCTTTAAGAGCGGTTTTGAATGTGGGTAGGGATTCACATTCCTTTACAGCTTTGGGTAGGGCGTTCCACATTGATGTGGCATAATTGCGAAACGTGTTTAGTCCCTTGTTTGAGCCGAATCTGGGTTTAACATGATTTGTTGAGCTTCCTCTGGTGTAGTGGTTGTGGTATTCACTGACCTTTGGGAAGTATTTTGACATGGGTACCTTAGTCGTATAGTGTATCTTGTAGACCAGGCCCATTGCAAGTTGCTGTACTCTGTCGTCTACTCTAAGCCATCCTAGGTTGTCAAAGTGGGCAGGGGTGAGGTGGGTTCTGGGGGTAAGGTCAAGTAGTAGTCTGACCAGTTTGTTTTGTGATGTTTGTAATTTTGTTTTAAGCGCCTTTGAGGTGCTTTGGTACCATGAGGTGTGTGGAATAATAGAATGATTCCCCAACTCTCACATGTAAAGACATTCCCCTCCCCTTTCTCCCCAATCCTGTGCCCCCCCCCCCCTCTCCCCAATCCTGTATCCCCCCCCCCCATTTGACCTATCAAATGGGACCACATCCCCCCCTTCTTAACTATATAAGTCTCCTCCCGAGAAAAATCCAGTGCACCACAGCAAAATACTAGAACAATGCATAACGATTATCATAATCACCTTTTATATCAGTTTTTATACAAACCACTAGGTTAACGGTTTTAAATGTTTTTTTATACATTAGCCACTAAGTTAATGCCTATTTGTAAATCCTATTCCTGATAATTATGCACACGATTTTGTGGTTTCACCCTGTGCACCCTGACCACACAGAGCCAATGTTCACATGTATTTAATTTGGTTATTACTATGTCTGTATGTACAACCATGATCTTAGCTCCCATAGATATTATCATGAAGACACATAGTTACCACTTAAATGTCTGAGTCACGACATGAGCGACTGGAGGTAGGCCAAGATATGTGCACAGCTATAGCTTCTAATGAGTATGTTAATTGTTGTTTGATATCAGAGTTGAGGACCACTCATTGATATAGGTATTTGAGTGGCTAAATCAGACCATTATTATTAAAAGAAAAGGGTGATAGTCCCACACCCCACATCTCTGATATCAAAATAACACAGACTAGTCCAGTCAATCATGTCATGAATCACGTATGTAAATATTTCTATTTTAAACTGTTATGCCAACCAGCAGATCACATTGGCCAAAATTTTCATTCTTTTAATTGTTTTCTATTTCATTCATTATCTGATAACCGATGGATTACATCGGTCCCATTCTATTACCATATCTATTCACTCTTACCTGTTCCAAATAATCCCCACATTATAATAGAGAAAAGTGAGTAACTGTGGAATAATAGAATGATTCCCCAACTCTCACATTATATATTTTTTTTGCTTTCTGTTTCTGTGCTTGCATGTCATTTTAGCCATCTTAATTGTTAGTTTCATTATGCATTGTGTGTTAAGTACTGACTTTTAATAATTTTGTTTTGCAATAATAAAAAAAAAAAAAAATGATTCCCCAACTCTCACATGTAAAGACATTCCCCTCCCCTTTCTCCCCAATCCTGTGCCCCCCCCCCCCTCTCCCCAATCCTGTATCCCCCCCCCCATTTGACCTATTAAATGGGACCACATCCCCCCTTCTTAACTATATAAGTTTCCTCCCGAGAAAAATCCAGGGCCCTCATTCATCAACGTGACGTAGAAAATGTTCTATTTCCACACGTAAGCACAGAATTTAGAATGCGTGCACGCACAAAAGAAACAGGATTTACCACACGTGGGTACGCAGGTTCTACGCACACCTGTCATGATAAATATCACCTTGGCCCTGCGCCAAGGCTTGTGCACACTTTCACGTATTTGCATACCAAAACCGCCCCGATTAACCATATACGGTAATGGACACCCCCATGAAATGTGGAAGAATGGACTAAACCGAGGGAAGCGTGTTATGAGACAGGCTGACAGATGTGTACACATACGGTGATGTCGGATATGATATCTATTAACCATTGCTGCCTGGGCAGCGCAAACACTAATAAAGA
The DNA here is from genome assembly GCF_963971535.1 of Notolepis coatsorum. Lineage (NCBI taxonomy): Eukaryota > Metazoa > Chordata > Actinopteri > Aulopiformes > Paralepididae > Notolepis > Notolepis coatsorum. Next base: position 63,972,219 of record NC_140168.1, on the reverse strand, counting down.
CCGTGCTGGAATATGACTTTTTCCGTTTTGTTTGATTAATACCCAGGGATTAAAGTTCTCCTCAATTTTATTCCAAATCGCGACGGATTTTCGGTCAATTTTCTACCTGCTGCATATGATTTCTAGAGGCATACAATCTATTTTGATGTCAGTATTGGGTAGCCTATATAAACAATAATACGAGAGCATATACAAGAACAATGAATCTCACTGCCATGTATGATGTAGCCTGCCTTTCAATACATGAACTTGAATTCCATCATGTTTGTGTGCGGGAGTGGGTGGTACTGGTACAGTAATAACAGTCTACACAATATCACGATGGACCATGCCATGTAGCCTATGTTCTATTATGACATGATCTGTGACGACAAATGTTCTAGAATGTTTGATTAAGATATCATACTCTGCCAGCATGCCTATGATAAACAAAAACGCGAACTTGAATCCCATCATCATATTTACATAGTCTGTCCACTATCTTTATTACTTTGTTATTCCCCCCCCCCCATCTATGTAAAACGACCTTGCATGGGTCTCTCTTGAAAGGCGCTATGTAAAATGAAGCTATTATTATTATTGTTGTTGTTATTATCATGTCTGTGTGCTGAGCTCAGTGAAGTTTCAACGGAGCGAGGTAATCTATTCTAATCAACAAATTGAAGTAGAAAGCATTCCGTTGTGGCCAATCTTATTTGGAAACATGACACAAAATAATAGTATGTCGCTTTTTATTTGAAACAATATTTAATGGCGTTTGGAGGTGGCTCAGGTGGGTGTTCTGCTTCTGCCCCCCGTGCCAAACAAGCAAGCCAACCTCTTGTTCCCGCATGAGCCCGTTATAATTACACTACTGTCGCTATTTTACAATGAACTATAATGAATTACGGGTCATACAGAAGTTGAACACGCCAGTGTTGGAAGTAATGCACGGAAAGCTTATTTCCGCGTTGAAACTAATGCAGAACTGAGGAGCGCTTATGCCGTAGTAACGATGTTCTACCACTGGGCGTCAGCTACGCATGCTCCGAGCTGTGCGTAAATATAAGCACGAAGTCAAGTTCAAGTTGAAATTGATGAATCCCACACTTTGCTTAGAAATGGTCGTACGCACAGGTTAAGCACATATCTGTGCGTAAGTCACGTTGATGAATGAGGGCCCTGGTCTTTACCTGGGTCATTTTCAGCTGATCACCTGGGGCAAGAGCCTCAGCCATTCTCTCTATGTACTATATATATTTCTATCTGTTTGGTTAATAAACCTTGTTATTATCCAAACCTCGGTTGACTGAGAACATTCTTCTTCAGGATATCCACGAATATCCCACAGGTGCAAGCATAGTCGTAGTACCCTTGAATGAGTGCTCCTGCCAGAGTCTTCAGGGTATTCTTGTTTACCAGAGAGGAGATCCGGTACAAGAATCTAGTTAGTTGGTTGACTTTTTTTATTACATTGGATGCCATTTTGTCACAGGAAAGATTTGCCTCTAGGATGGAACCCAGGTAGGTAATTTCGTCTTTCCTTGTGACAATATTGTCACCCACTGCAACTGAGAAGCCGTCGGTCTTGCTGAGTTTGTTATTTGTTCAAAACTGAGAGCAGTTTTGAAGGTGTCCAGGGTTAGGGCGTTGTGGATTTCAGGGGGGAGAGAGTTCCAGAGGGTAGGGGACGCCACGCTGAAGGCTCTGTCACCGAAAGTCCACAACCTGGTGCGAGGGATGGAGAGGAGACCCAGATCAGAGGATCGTAGGTGATGGACTGCAGTCTATGTGGGTTTGGTTTTAGGTTATGCCAGTGAGCTATGGATTTATTTTGGGTTTAACTTGGGTTTACTCTTGTGAGCTGTCAATCACCAGACTCTCTGTGGGTTAACTGTCATGTGGCATGGCAGGTGTGTGGGCTTGATTGGCACCTAATTGATGTCGGTGTGCACTGTGCAGTGTCTTTAAGTAGGCTTGGTTTCCTGTGCTCTGATGCTTGTTACTGTATTGTGTTATTTTGTTCTCAGTAATAGAGAAGTGTTACTGTGACGTACGTGGGTTGGTCATTATCATTGTTACTGTATTTGGAAGACCATGTGAACATCAGGTTAGTATAATTAGTATGGGTTGTGTTATTTTTGTTTGTGTGATGTGTCATCTTCTAATTCTGTTTTTCTTTCTCCCTTCCCCAGATACCACTCATCCCCCTGATTGAGCTGATTGCACCTGCTTGGTGCACCTGTGGGCAGTCAGTGGAATGAGTGGTTATAGTCTGGAAGATGACACACACACGGGGCGCCTCATTTGAATCACTGCCACGTTCCAGAGTGGAGTGAGGAGGTTGCCTTCTCGCCTAGCTGTAGCTTTGGAATGATATCGTGTGGTTTTCTCTTTGTGTCCCATGACTGGCACAGTTACATTTATATTATTTACTAAGTGTTTGTTTATATATATGTATGTCTTGTTTGTTCTCCCCTACCTTTTTCCCCTGTGCCTTATGGTGGAGGTTTCAATCCCTATCACCATAAATATATAATTTACTATTTGGAAAACATCTTGTGTTGTGGCTTTCTTACCTACCTGGGACATTGCTTTAAACGCATTTACTGAGAGAGGCTGTTTTTTGTTCATGTGCAGCCGGCTCCAGTTATTATTCTGTGTGGTCCTTAGACCTTTGTACATGACATGGGGGCTCGTTAGTTTGCACAATTGTATAGTTCCTTGTTTGTTATGTAACATTGTAACTTGTCGATTGGAGCATGTCAGGTAAGATAGCGTTTTTTTTTCTTTCTCATTGGTAAGTTATATTGTTGTGTTTCCATTGTCCGTGCTACACAGTTTGATTGATGTAAACCGTTCTTGTGTGTAATACTCTTAACTAATCTTTTTTCTGCCACATAGGTAACAGGGCGATCACCTGCCTGGTTAGTGGGAGGGGGGCACGCGTCGTAATTCCGGTGGAGCGCGCAATGAAATTGGTAAGCGACTGAAGATATGTGTAGCCTCGTCCCGCTAGAGGAGTAGTTTAGCTGGGGATATGCTAGTGACACAGGTGATCCTAGTTAGGTGGTTAGGACCAACGTTTATTGTTATCATGAATGGTAGATGTGGGCATTAAATCAGATTGGTTAAAATGTATACTGCGGAATGTGGCGATTAAATGTGTTACGCACGGATATTGTGGAGTAGGTGAGTGGGTGTTTCCTGGTGCCTGTTATTTGTTTTGTGGTAACGCGGGTTGCTACGGGAGCACAGGGTATTTATACATATGTTATTTGTGGCATAGTCATATTCTGCAAGAGGTATGGCTGGGGCAGCTTTTACTTTGGACGTTTTTTTGGCGGACCCTACGAGGGATCAAATTGATATCTGCACAAAAATAGACTTGTGTAGTGTCGCCAAACATTATGGCATTACTGTCCAAAGTTCAAAAAGTAAGGAGGAGTTGAAAGCAATCGTGCTGGCTGGGTTGTTGGATAAAAATATATTTAGTTTGCCCATAGCCCAGGGAAATGTCTCTGAGAACGTCGCGCACGGCGAGGCAGCTGGCAAGTCTAGTGAGGACACTGGTGGTTTAGATCGAAACGCTGGTGCAGTACAAAAACGGAGAGGTGGCATTACCAAGGGGGAGGAGAATGACAGTGATAACTCTGTACACTCAGGACGTGCCTCTGTTTCTTCTCCCACTCTTAAATCGAGTAGACGTTTGGCCTGTCTCCAGATGGAGGAAAGAGCGGCTATGCGAGACAGGGAGGAGAGGAAGGAAGAGAGAGACAGGGAAGAGAGAAGGGAGGAAAGAGAGATGCTGAGGGAAAAGGAGGAGAAGGACAGGGCGCTGCTGAGGGAAAAGGAGGAGAAGGACAGGGCGCTGATGAGGGAAAAGGAGGAGAAGGACAGGGCGCTGCTGAGGGAAAAGGAGGAGAAGGACAGGGCGCTCCAGGTGACTATAAGAAGGATGGAGTTGGAGAGTGGTGGCTCTTCCTCCTCCTCAACTGAAGTCTCCCAGACCCCTTTTAGTATTGGGCAGCATATTTCTTTAGTTCCCATTTTTCGGGAGTCTGAGGTGGAATCATATTTCTCTGCTTTTGAGACTCTAACGTGCTATCCGGATTCATCACTAGCTTACGCGCTAGCCTCGGGCTAGCTAGCGGGCTGCGTCTATCGTCTGCGCCGAGACATTCGAGACCCGTTAATATTTACGTACTTTGGTTGTTGTTGCTGTTTAAGTGTCATCGGTTCGCACAATTCAACGGTGATCGGGTCCTTAACTAACTTCTTGTATGCTTTTATTTTTATATCCAGGCTGTTTTGAGATTTGGGCTCCGGTAGGAGAAGATCGGTTGAATATATATATATACAATATATGATAACAGGTTGTGTCAGGTATTGCTTATTACCATCCCCGGGTTAATGAATGTGTTTAATTCTATTCTTACATAGGTTATGTCATTCCAGCCGTTGTGCCTGATCAGAGGGGCTGTTACAGGTGTGCACTTTGACAATAACCCCCTTTTTTCCCTTTCTTATTATTGTCGTTGTTTAAATGACATCTGTTTGCGCAATTTACCTGTGATCCGATCCTGCCTTAGACTATCTGCTGGTATGCTTTAATTTAATTTTGTTTTGAATTTTCCTTTATCCATTTGTGCTATAACATTGCGACGTTGATGCGCAGACTCGGAAGTAGATGGTTGCAGGGTTGATGTTGAGTTATTATATAATAATGGCTATTTTTTCCATTATAGTTATCTCATGTTAGGGCCAAGGCTCACGGTGGTTTTCGACCGATATCTTTATTGAATTTAATTTGTATTATTATTTGTGTTTATTGGACTAGTGGGGGTTTAATCAGGGGTTTATCTAGAGGGGGGTCGGAGTGGAGAGCGTCTTATTGGATCCATGACTCCAGTGGGAAATGATAGGAAGATGACCATCCTTAGTGGATGGGGCATAGGGAGGGGATTGGAGAGTGGGTATAGGAGGGTTTATAATAGGACGGGTGGGTTAGGGTTTAGAGTAGAAGGAGGGGGGGTTGTAACTGGGGTGGTATTTTTATGTGTTTTATGTACTGTTGTCTTATATGTGTGTAATTGTTCCTCCTCTGAACTCCTGGGATTGACCGTCTGGGCCCGCCTGGATCAGCGCCTCTGTACTCAGCCTGGCTGCATTGGTATGTTCTCTACGCATTTAGACAAACTCGACCATGGCTAAATTGAATATTTTAATTTGGAACGCGGGGGGTCTTAACACCCCACACAAGCGTGCCAGTGTTCTTTGGTTATTGAAGAGAAGAAATATTGACATTGCTCTTCTTAGTGAGATGCATTTATTGGTGGGTGATGTGTCAAGGCTAGCAAATCGACAATATCACGTTATCTCCTCATCCTCAGCCGATGATAAGACGAAAGGAGTCGCCATAGTTACAAGACGTAACCTTGATATCAAAGTCCTGGATGTGTGGTTGGACACGGAGGGAAGGATTACTATAGCAAAAGTTGAGTTCTCTCATAGGAAGATGGCAATAATAGCATTGTATGCCCCTAACACATTTGATTCAGCGTTCTATAATACAATCACGAAGAATATGTTGGAACTTACTGGATACGCTCTCATTGTGGGTGGCGATTTTAATGCGTGCTGGGATGCGGAGATGGATAGGTCCGGGTCCTCTGAAACAAGCGACCAAAAACGGTCCTCTAAGGCCCTCAGGATGTGGGCCCAGGACACTGGGCTCGCAGACCTATGGGGCTTATCCAATCCCACCCTCAAGGATTACTCTCACCTGTCTGCCAGACACAAAACCTTCTCTCAAATAGACTATGCATTCGCATCCCCTAATTTGTTTGATAGTTTCGACGTCTCATTGGTTCCCCTGGCTCTCTCGGACCACAAGGGGATTTTCCTTGTGGCAACCTTTGGCAGGCTCTCCACGAGAGCTCCCAGGTGGCGTTTTAACTCAACCTTATTAAAGAACGATGATTTCTGCTCTGAGTTCAGGAGTAAACTAGCTGAATTCTTGCAGATCAATGTTGGCACGGTCGATGACCCCAGGGTCCTATGGAACGCATTGAAAGGATTTATCAGGGGTCATGTCACACTTTTCGCCTCCAACTTACGTAAATCCCGGTCAAAAAAACTAGAAGGACTGGAAACATTATATGCGGATCTATACGCATCTTTGCAAACTAACTATAGTGGACGACTAAACACACAACGTAAGCTAGTCAAGAAGGAAATAAACTCCATACTTAAACAACAGTCTGAGTTCTTGATACATAGGACAAGGCAAAATTACTACTTTCACGGCTCCAGGCATAGCCATCTATTGGCAATGAAAATACGCTCGAATGATCATTTCTCGGATATCCCCTCGATCAAGACGCGACAGGGTACAATCACTACTGATTCGAAAAAGATCAACGACACTTTTAAAGAGTTTTACTCACAGTTATATAGCTCAGATGTTAATCTCGACGACTCTAAATTTGAATCGTTCATTGGCGGGCTTGAGATACCCCACATTTCTGAGGAAGAGGCTAAGGAACTGGGGAAACCGATCACCCTTATGGAACTAAGGGAGACAATTGCTGAAATGCAGAGGGGTAAGGCACCAGGCTGGGATGGTATTCCACCCGAGGTGTATTTAGCTTTCTGGGACCAACTGGGCCCATTGATGCTCGATATGATCAATTACGCTATCGAACAAGGGGAGTTCTCAAGAGATGTCAACATGGCGCTGATTTCTTTACTTCTCAAGAAGGACAAAGATCCCAATGATTGTGGTAGCTATAGGCCCTTGAGTCTTCTCGGGGCCGATTTAAAAGTGTTTGCCAAGGTGCTGGCCCGCCGCCTGCAGAGATTTATGACGGTATTGGTACACTGCGATCAAACTGGTTTTATCCCGGGGCGCCTGGCTGCAGATAATCTTAGGAGGCTGTTGCATGTAGTCGATAACAGTAAAGACAATACAGCTCCGTCCACTGTTCTGTCTTTGGATGCCATGAAGGCGTTTGACAGACTAGAATGGTCATACCTGTGGAAAGTACTTGAGGTCATGGGTCTTGGAAAGAATTTTATTCATATGATTAAAGTCCTGTATGCCTCGCCGTCGGCAATGATACTGACAGGCAAAAACTGTTCCACACTTTTCCCAGTCTCCAGATCTTCTAGACAGGGTTGTCCTCTGAGCCCGGGACTATTCGCGCTTTCCCTCGAACCATTGGCCCAATTTATTAGGCAATCGGAGGACATCGTCCCCATAATGATCAATAATACACCACACAAAATTGCTCTCTATGCGGATGACCTACTGATTTTTATGGATGACCCTTCCCGGTCGGCCACAAAATTATTGGGAATAATCGACGACTTTGGTAAATTGTCAGGCTTTAAGATTAACTGGAACAAATCAGCCTGCCTACCTCTTAATGAGCTGGCCAAGGCGGTGCGACTACCAGCTGATATCCCCATAGTGGAACATTTTAAATACTTAGGTATAGAGATATTCCCCACCCTGAGTCAAACTACTAAGTACAACTTCACGGGTACTTATGATAAAATACGCCAGGATCTAGACAGATGGTCGTCCCTTCCTAACTCCTTACAAGCCCGAGCTTCCATAATCAAAATGAACGTTCTGCCTAGGATAAATTTTGTTAGCTCAATGCTTCCCCTGCCCCCTCCAATAGACCACTGGCGCAAGGTACAATCGATGGTATCTAAGTTTATCTGGAATAACAAACGCCCGAGAATCAAAAGAGCTACTACTCAACGTAGGAAACAAGATGGGGGCCTCGCAATCCCTGATTTTAAGCTTTATTTCTGGTCCTTCTCACTGAGACCTCTGATGTGCTGGCTAGACCCTGTAGATGCTGTATCTTGGCGCTCCTTAGAAGCGGCGGCGGTCTCACCGCTAAGATTGCAGGATGTGGTGTACTCCACTGTCTCTATTTCGAAATGCCGGCTGAGGTATGGACCGATCATAACTCACGTGATCCAAACGTGGCGTAATGTACAGAGGTCATGTGGGGTTAAATGCCCATGGCACCTGGACTCTCCAATTTTTAATAACCAGCAATTACTTGTTGGGCACAAGCCGGTTAATATTCCTCAATGGCAAAGGAGGGGAGTTCATACTCTGGAGGATATTTATGATAAGAACGGCCTCCGTGCGTTTCAGGACTTAAGAGAATTTTATGATCTTCCCGGCGAGTCCTTCTTTCTTTACCTTCAACTAAGGTCAGCGCTGAGGGCGCATGGCGTGCCGTGGGCTCAAGCTTTGCACCCACACCCCTTCCTCAGGCTCATAGTGGACAGGACGACCTCCAGAGGGTTTGTCTCAGACTTTTATACGCTCTTAATTCAATCCACGTATAAAAATGTATCATTGGATACAATCTGGCGTGTGGATATCCCGGAGTTGGACCCCGAGTTTGAATGGGATGATGTTTGGGCAAATGTGGCATTATCTTCCCGTACAACTGAAAAGGGTTGTCCTAGCGGGTGTCACAGCGGCGAAGAAGCTAATAGCAATGAGATCGAAGGAGCCGGAGAAGCTCACAGTGATTAACTGGTCCCTAACACTGTTGGATGTGATTTATCTTGAGATATACACGGCGCGGGTGATTGGGGTAGGGCAGGCTGGGATTGACCTGTGGTTCACAGCAGCTGAGAAGGTCAGGACCGCCGTGTGCGGCTGAGCAGTGTTGGGGTGCTTGTTCGGGGGAGTCCGGCGGTCTCATGGGAGGGGGAGGAGGAAATGTCTTGTCTGTCTTGTCTTTTGTTATGTCCTGAATTTAACTGGGGATTTATTGGGGGGCAGCTATTTAGCTATTTCTTCACTATTTGGTCATTTATTAGATAGCCCCCCTTGAAACCTTGAAACCTTGAAGTTTTGAAATTTTGAAATTTAAAATTTAAAAAGGTTGAACTCTATTTTCTTTTCTTTTTGTCTTTATAATTTATAAATTGTTATTCTGTATTATTATTGTTTTTGTTATTTTCCTGTGAAGTTCTGTGTATTGTGATTGTGGTTAATGTGTTGTCTTGTTTCATGTGATTAATAATAAAAAAAATTGATAAAAAAAAAAACTGTTTCAGTTTACTCATGTCCTGATATCCCCAGTGTTATTAAAACTGTTTCAGTTTCCTTATGTCCTGATATCCCCAGTGTTATTAAAACTGTTTCAGTTTCCTCATGTCCTGATATCCCCAGTATTATTAAAACTGTTTCAGTTTCCTTATGTCCTGATATCCCCAGTGTTATTAAAACTGTTTCAGTTTCCTCATGTCCTGATATCCCCAGTGTTATTAAAACTGTTTCAGTTTCCTTATGTCCTGATATCCCCAGTATTATTAAAACTGTTTCAGTTTCCTTATGTCCTGATATCCCCAGTGTTATTAAAACTGTTTCAGTTTCCTCATGTCCTGATATCCCCAGTATTATTAAAACAGTTTCACTTTCCTTAAGTCCTCTGATATCCCCAGTATTATTCAAATTGGATCTGGGTCTATTTGAACATTCAGTATATTTCACAAAAAAAGGAAGTATCAATCCAGTCACCCTAGTTTAGCATTAGGATTCATTCACATTTCTGAGTCTGTGGAAGCTGTTAGGTAGGATGAAATCTGTTTGCTATCAGGACAGCTGCCTGGCACTGGTCTCACCTGCTGTGAGGACTGGGTTTGTGCTCATTATAGCCTGCTCAACAGCCAGTGAACCACACATACACACACATACTGATTTCCTAGCATTGTACAAATAATTGAATATATGTGTACTGTGGATGTACAGTAAGTGTATATATATGTATGTATATATGTGAGATGTGTGACATTTTCTATTGTCAAGATGTATTTTGTAGGTTGTATTTTTATGATGATGTTTTCACATGTTTCCACATGAAGATATGTATATGTAATATATCGTGTGTGTGTGTGTGTGTGTGTGTGTGTGTGTGTGTGTGTGTGTGTGTGTGTGTGTGTGTGTGTGTGTGTGTGTGTGTGTGTGTGTGTGTGTGTGTGTGTGTGTGTGTGTGTGTGTGTGTGTGTGTGTGTGTGTGTGTGTGTGTGTGTGTGTGTGTTCATGCACTCATTCATTCATTCATTCAATTGGTTAATTAAATTATAATTTTTTTAAAACATTAATAAAAAACAGTATAGTGAAAAAGCAAATCTCATATAGTGTTTTCATACTGTGTGAATTCAAGTGAACAAGGAGACCTCCAGATCACCAGTGGCAGGCTACAGATTGCTGCGTGTGCTCCATCTGGAGAGGCTGTCACCGATGAACAAATTACCAAAAGAAAAGTGTTTTGTAGTATAATAGGCTTCATTGCACAAGCTAAAAATACACCCTATACCGCTTACTCATCACAAAGACCGTCCTCTGTGTTCAGCATTGGTACAGTAGGGTATGTGGGAGGACAGGGTGTCTCTTCCTCTGAGTCATAGTGTAAAATGGGTAGAGGGCAGGGGAAGAGATACGGGTCAAGCAGTGACATGCCTTGACTTGAATAGGTGGGTGGGATGTGGCATATAATGCAGTGTTGGGGTCGTAATGCTTTAGAGTATGTTGTGTAAACATGTGACGCCTCTCTTAAAGGGATAGTTCACAACGTTGGAACCCTAGACCTGTTTCCTACTCGCCAATGGTTAAGAGTCCCCTCTCCGAACAATCCATGCTGTTTTTCATACTTGTTACAAAGGATCAGATTAAACCGAATATATATATTTATTTATTGATATATATTGCATAGTATTTGTATATCGTTTGATATCCCTTGTATATTCCTTGTACATATACACGGAATATCCCTTTAGTCCAGCCCATAATAGTTCATTCTCCTATTGGACAGCGGTCCACCGGCGCCAGGGACCGGCCCCCGGAGCCAAGTTCAAAGTCACCGACACGACATGTCTGTACTTGCCCCGGCCCTGCCCAGGGATACGGCGACAGAAATGAGAGTGGCACTATTTGTGCACCGTGCGTATAAATACGGCGCAGGTGAATGTAGAAGCCCCTTAGCCCCTTACCTCCGTACCCTTCGTCCTTTTAGTATGTTACCGATAAGTTGAAGCCTCACCCACGATACAACGTGTGGTGAAGTATGGCCTGTTTGGCCTCAGAATAGAGCATCGAGACCGCGTGCGAATTAGTAACTGAATTGTCAGAGTTTGGCACTATACCGTCGAGTGCGACATATTTCTATTGAGTCTTTAATAGTCTATTTGTGTATAGTGTATCGTGCGGTTAGAATTCTATAGTGACCAGCATCTCCAACGCTTTCTCGTATTAGCTAGAGTTCTTATCCAGGCTGGGCCGACCGCATGGCGCTTTCACCCGAGGAGACCTAGGCGAGAACCGTATGGACATGTACACTGGATTAATCTACCCGACGACTACATAGCCCTTTGCGGCTGGAATATATTTGCTTTGGTCCTATGATTTATGGAGCGGATAATTGCCGACGCCTGCACGTGTTGGATTTACCCCGAGAGGAGTCAAGTCGAGTCGGCGCTCAGAGAGCCTGAGGCCGCCTAGCTTTCTTCACTGTAGAGCTACAGTCTACCAGAGAACCAAGCTGTATTCGTCTGTGGATCAAGAGACTACTGCACCGGCTTCTGTACCTGAAGTCTCCCTAGTCATCGTTGACCAGACGTCCTACTACCGACAGATCTTCTACCCCCTTGCTGGCTTACAACCAGTGGGAACCCCTTCCAGTATCTCCCGCTATTACTAGTGTACCATAGATATAATTCCCTAAGATTCAGGTTGTATAATTACCTCCTGCGTAACCAGAGAATGGACATTCGTTATTGATTTGCCTACGCATACTCCTTTGCCTTACAAGTGCATTCAAAGAATAATGTAAAGTATCCTATGTACCTTTTGCTCCATTAAATACTTGATTAATACCTTTGACTGGAACCGATTTCATTGTGGGAAGTGTTCATCATATTCATATATCGTGTACTGTATGGCCAGTAATTAAAGTACATAAAGCGGTAGTGGTTTAATGATACCATACTTATCAATACAGTCAGGGAATTGTACCCCTCAGTTACAATTGGTCCTTCGAACCGGATGGTAACTAGTGTAATATTAATATAGTGGTATTAATATTGAAATGGCCTATGATGAACACTCCACAAAACGGTCCTCCTAAAGTAGATCGCCCGCAGCGTAGACGGCAGCCACCTCAGTACTTAGAGGATTACGTTGCCAGTATACTACCTAGCCTTCTACAGACGGTAAACGCGGAAAAAGTAGAAAGTAAAATTATGTCCGACCCTATCAACCAGGCTACCCCGCCAACAGAGGCCCTAGTGGGTTCTAATGTAACTGACCAAGCTCACGGTAGGGACCAGGAGGGAACTGACACGACTTTACCCCCCGCCAAGACCGAAGAAGTAGTCCCCGGAGAGCTCCAGGAGAAAGATAACCCTCCAGAGATGGAACTCTGCCCGGTACAAGAAGAGGAGAGCGCCCAGGAGATAGAGCTCCAGGACTCCCCACAGGAGAACGCATCTCCAACGAGTACTGCCAGGAGCGGATCACCTCAACCAGCGTCTTCCCCCAGCGAGGCGGACAAGATGCTGGCACAGGCATTCCTCGCCAGCCTAGCAGCCTCTACAGAGCGCGATCGACTCCAAGCAGAGCGCGATCGACTCCAAGCACAGATGCTTAGCGAGCGCGAACATTCTTCCATGGAAAGAGAACGCATTCAAGCGCAGCAACGGAGCGACGAAGATCGTATACGTCTAGAGATTAGACGCCTTCAGACGGAAGAGAATATGGTAAGAGACCACGCCGAAGCCCTGCGCGCCGCCGCCGAAGCCCAGCGCGCCGCTGCCGGTGCCCAAAGAGAAGCAGAGCGCGACATCGCTCTCACCAAGCGCGAAGCCGAGCGCGACCGATTACAAGCGCAGCTAATGGAGCAGCTGATCGCCAGGGCAACACCCCCTCCCTCCGCGCGGGGTTCCAGGGCCTCGTCAAGACACGGGTCAAGGGCACCCTCCCCTAACCGATCAAGCGACCCTGAGCCCGACCACCAGAGAGAGCCTATACCCCCCTCCGAACTCCTTCCCCGACCGGTCCCAGTGAGACCCAGCTACAAGGAAGGAACGGTATACACCGCGGAGAGGCTAAATAGACGACTACAGGATCTAGAGGACCTGACAGAGGAAGAAGAAGAGGGAGAGGAGGAGAGTCAAGCCCGACAGCAGCACAGTACTCCACAGGACCAGGAGGTTCAGTACAGCCCAGGCTCTACCCCCGCGGCTCTGCGCTACAGACCCCCGACTCAATTCACGGGTGAGATTGACGCACGACCAGTCCCGAGGAATAGCACCTGGATACGCGGGCCATGGTACCCTGCCGGTACCAGCCCACCGAGAGGCGTAAGAGGAGACTCGCCTAGGAGGCCTCTCTTTCAACGCTCACCGATGTGCCAGCCATCTACAGTACGGCATCATACATTGGCACACTGACGTTTCCAGACTTCACCCATGAGAACAGAGCACAGTACACGGAGCTACGGATGTGCTTAGAGACAATGATGGCTGATGTAGCTGATGAACGCCACAAGTATGCTATCCTATTGAAGCACCTCAAGGTGCCCCGAGCGCACAATATAGCGCTGGCCTATGCCACCTCTACTACCCCATACACAGCGGCTCTAGCAGCACTCGACCAAAGATATGGACGCATATGGGACTACGTAATACAAGAGATAAGGCATATTGACCGCCTACCCCCAGCAACAGACAATCGCTCACTAGACGACCTGTCTATCAAGGTACAATCCCTGGTAGGGATGCTGGGGGCGCAACGAGAAAAGGGTATGCACGAACTATACGCAAACTCTAATGTCGAGAGGATTTTAGAGAAGCTTCCGCCCGCCCGACAAGAGCGCTTCAGGCGGCAAAGAGACCACCGTGATCCTAACGGTCCCGAGCCATCCCTCCTAGACCTAGCCGACTTCCTGGCGAGAGAAGTCAGCAGCCTGCGATTGGATACGTTCGTGCGGAGCACACCAAGCTCCAGAGAGGGACCTAGGAGAGCAAACGATGGCCGAAGATTGGTGACTGTCATGCACCAATCAGAACCAGTACCGAGCAGCAAGAACCACAGTACCCCCTCGATGAAAGAGAAGTGGAAGATGGTGTGCCCGTACTGCGAGAAAGAACACTGGTTGTCACAATGTGACACATTCAAGAAGATGACCGCCGACGAAGTGGGTCAATGGATAAAGTCCAACCGACGCTGTTACCGATGTGCGCGCAGTCACATGGCAGCCGAGTGCCGCTTAAAGAAGAGGTGTAGTCGGTGTGACGGAGCCCACCTAGATGTCCTACACGACAGTAACAGAAGAAAGCCCGCACCCTCAAGCAGCACAAAGGCAAGTGTTATGTACATTGACCCCGCCAGCAGCGGGGGCGCCCGAGTGCTCTTAAAGGTGGTCCGCGTAACACTGAGTTACCAAGACAAGGTCATGGACACTTACGCCGTCCTTGACGACGGGTCAGAGAAGACCCTTCTCCTCGCATCCGCTGCGGCCCAGCTGGGGCTGCGGGGGAGCGAAAACCAGATGACGATTCGGACAATAAGAAGAGATCTAAAGACGATAAAGGGCGAGAATGTCTCTTTCACTATCGCAGCAAGCGGGCAGCCAGAGAGACGGTATAGGATTACTAATGCTTTCACCAGCCAAGAAATAGGCCTGTCGCAGTACACCTACCCCATCGCCAAGCTGATGGATAAATATGTGCACCTGCGTCAACTACCTATCCCGCTCATAGACGGTGCCACCCCGACCCTGCTGATAGGCTCCGACCATGCAGACCTCATAGTCCCGATAGACCGGGTCCACACAGGGCCCAGAGGCTGTCCTGCAGCAGTCGAGACCCGCCTAGGATGGACATTACAAGGCCCCCTTGCTAAGTCTCTTAACCGAACAGCAGCCACTAGCTGCCTCCACTCCAGAGTGACAGAAGAAGACACCACCCTCCTACAGCATGTCGAGAGGCTATGGACACTAGAGACAATGCCCTTTAAGAACGAAAAGAAAGACATTCGTTCCAAGGAAGACATTTACGCCATAGCACTCCTCGAGCAAGGGACAAAGAGAGTCAAAGTCAACGGAGTGATGAGATACGCAACTCCACTCTTGAGGCGAGAGGGTATGCCCACCTTCCACGCCCCAAAAGAAGCGACGGAGCGGTATCTATTGAACACAGAGCGGCGCCTAGCCAGAGACCCCACTCAAGAGACTGTGTACCACGCTGAGATTAACAAGCTAATCACAGCGGGACACATAAAGAAAATTGACATTAAAGAGGCCGATCAGACGACCGAATCATGGTACGTGCCGCACCACAAAGTCCACCACAACGGCAAGGATCGTATTGTGTTCAACTGCAGCTACCAGATCGGATCACAAAATCTGAATAAAGAGCTCTTGCCCGGCCCAACACTCGGCCCCTCCCTACTAGGCGTGTTACTACGTTTCCGCCAGGACAAGGTGGCCATCAGCGGCGACATCAAAGGGATGTTCCTGCAGGTGAGACTAGTGGAGGAGGACAAGCCCCTGCTGCGGTTCCTATGGAGAGAGAGGATCGGGGATGAGCAACCAGCCATCTATCAATGGGAAGTCCTCCCTTTCGGAACCACATGCAGCCCATGCTGTGCTACGTTTGCACTGCAAAAACACGTCGCAGAGGACCCAGCAGCTGATGAAGAGGTCCGAAAAAGTGTAGAAAATAGTTTCTACGTGGACAACTGTCTGCAAAGCGTCTCGACGCCAGAAGAAGCTGAGGCCCTTCTACTCAAGCTCCGCGCCTCCCTGATCAAAGGCGGCTTTGATCTCAGGCAGTGGGCCAGCAGCGACCCGCAAGTATTGCACAGCCTCTCCCCCGAGGACAAGGCAGCAAGCAGCGAGACCTGGATGGCGACCATCCCAGGAGAAGCCCAAGAAATGACATTAGGACTAGTCTGGCGCTTCAAAACAGACTCGCTCCATTATAAACACACACCCCTGACCAAGGAGCAGGGAAGGTCGACTGCACTACCGACCACCAGACGGAGTGTATACAGAACACTCGCCAGACAATATGACCCGTTGGGATGTATTCTACCTTACACCACCAGGGCAAAGATGATTGTAAGAGCGTTATGGGACAAGGACCAGGGCTGGGACGACCCCATACCCGAACACCTTGCATCCACATGGAGAGAGTGGGAGACGGAACTCAGCTCACTCCCAGGTGTTAACATACACCGCAGCTACTTCCCACCCACAGTGAGGCCGGAGACGTGCCAGATGGACCTGCACGTCTTCAGCGACGCCTCCGAAGTAGCCTACGGCTCGGTGGCCTACTTGCGTGCCCGAGAGGAGGGAGGAGAAATACATACTGCTTTCATCCTGGCTCGCTCAAGAATAGCCCCACGAAAGCAACAATCTATCCCGCGTCTAGAGCTCTGCGCAGCCCTAGCAGGAGCGCACCTCGCCACGTTAATCCAACGTGAACTCACCATTCCGGTGCAAAGAACAATCTTGTGGTCAGACTCCACGACAGTACTCACATGGATCCGGTCTGATTCGTGCAGATACAAGGTCTTCGTGGGGGTCAGAGTCACAGAGATTCAAGATTTAACAGAAGTAGCAAGCTGGAGGTATGTGGACACAAAACACAACCCAGCTGACGTCATCACCCGGGGAATGTCCCTGGATGACCTCACCCGTCACAACCCATACAGTGACGGACCAGAGTTTCTCAAGCTCCCGGAAGAAGAGTGGCCTACACCCACCCCACGGGAGGCGAGTAAAGAGGAGGCCGAAAACAAGAAATCTGTGTTCTGTGGATTGAACACACTCATCTCCACAGACCCCGACATAGACGATTGCCTCACCCTAGAGAGTGCGCAGCTAAAGACATTTCTGTGGCACCACCCAGAGGTTCAGCCCACTACTGACATTTCAGCAGCTGACTACGAAGAAGCAGAACTTCTTCTACTACAACGAGCCCAGAGAGACTCGTTCCCCGATGAGCTAGACTGTCTACAGGGAGCAAAGCCCGTCCCATCAGACAGCAGACTGCTCCACCTAGCACCCGAGAGCGACGCCCATAGTCTCATCAGAGTGGGTGGTCGTCTGCGGAGAGCCCCAGACTTACCGGATGACGTCAAGTACCCGATAGTCTTGAACAGCCGACACAAGGTCACAGAGCTGATCATAAAGAAATACGACGAGGATGTGCACCACGCAGGGGCAGAGAGAGTCTTCGCGGAGATCAGACGTCGTTATTGGATACTGCAAGGGAGAGAAGCAGTGCGGCGCTTCCAGCGAACCTGTCTAGACTGTCATAAGTGGCGAGCGCAGCCCAGTATACCCCGGATGGCTGACCTACCTCCCTGTCGCCTCCGACTCGGCGACAAGCCTTTTCACTCCACCGGTATGGACTGTTTCGGCCCGCTGTATATAAAGAAAGGAAGAGGAACCGAGAAGCGGTGGGGTATTGTATTCAAATGCATGACCACCCGAGCGATACATATAGAACTCCTTCCAACCATGAGCACAGACTCATTCCTTATGGCCTTCCGAAGATTCACATCGCGGAAAGGCAAACCGTCTATATTGTTGTCTGATCACGGGACAAACTTCAAAGGCGGAGAAAGAGAGCTGAGAGAGAGCTTCCAAGCTATGGGCCCAGAACTTAAGACCCACCTCGCTCCAGCCCAGATCGACTTCCAGTTTAATCCCCCGAACGCACCCCACTTCGGTGGAACCTGGGAACGAGAAGTACGTTCTATAAAGACAGCCCTGTATGCCGTACTCGGAGCCCAGACTGTGGCAGAGGAAGTCCTAATGACAGTCCTCACGGAGATCGAGGGAGTATTGAACTCAAAGCCCCTCGGTTACGTCTCCAGTGATGTAGCAGATGTCGACCCAGTCACCCCCAACACACTCCTAATGGGGCGGCTGGACCCCGCGCTACCCCAGACAATGTACAGGCCCGAAGAAGCGAACGGCCGAAGAATGTGGAGGTACAGCCAAGTACTAGCTGACAAGTTTTGGAGCAGCTTCCTACTTCACTACCTACCGTCTCTACAGACCCGCCAGAAGTGGGTAAAAGAGAGAGACAATTTGACAGAAGGAACAGTCGTCATGATTATCGACCAGTCACTACCCCGAGCTATGTGGCCGGCTGGCCGCGTAAGCAAAGTGATCACCGGTGCCGACGGAAAGGTCCGAGCAGCTGAAGTGCTCGTCCAAGGGCGGACCTACACCCGACCCGTGGCGAGGCTAATAGAACTGCCAAGGCTCCCCGATACTATCGATGACGACCATGACCCCATGACTTTGTGAACTGACTGACCCTCACAGCAGACATTGAGTAGTGGACAGTGCGGTTAATCTGTCTCTGCTTAGCTAATTAGGTGGGACTAATTAGGGGGCGGCTGTTACAAAGGATCAGATTAAACCGAATATATATATTTATTTATTGATATATATTGCATAGTATTTGTATATCGTTTGATATCCCTTGTATATTCCTTGTACATATACACGGAATATCCCTTTAGTCCAGCCCATAATAGTTCATTCTCCTATTGGACAGCGGTCCACCGGCGCCAGGGACCGGCCCCCGGAGCCAAGTTCAAAGTCACCGACACGACATTTTCTGTACTTGCCCTGGCCCTGCCCAGGGATACGGCGACAGAAATGAGAGTGGCACTATTTGTGCACCGTGCGTATAAATACGGCGCAGGTGAATGTAGAAGCCCCTTAGCCCCTTACCTCCGTACCCTTCGTCCTTTTAGTATGTTACCGATAAGTTGAAGCCTCACCCACGATACAACGTGCGGTGAAGTATGGCCTGTTTGGCCTCAGAATAGAGCATCGAGACCGCGTGCGAATTAGTAACTGAATTGTCAGAGTTTGGCACTATACCGTCGAGTGCGACATATTTCTATTGAGTCTTTAATAGTCTATTTGTGTATAGTGTATCGTGCGGTTAGAATTCTATAGTGACCAGCATCTCCAACGCTTTCTCGTATTAGCTAGAGTTCTTATCCAGGCTGGGCCGACCGCATGGCGCTTTCACCCGAGGAGACCTAGGCGAGAACCGTATGGACATGTACACTGGATTAATCTACCCGACGACTACATAGCCCTTTGCGGCTGGAATATATTTGCTTTGGTCCTATGATTTATGGAGCGGATAATCGCCGACGCCTGCACGTGTTGGATTTACCCCGAGAGGAGTCAAGTCGAGTCGGTGCTCAGAGAGCCTGAGGCCGCCTAGCTTTCTTCACTGTAGAGCTACAGTCTACCAGAGAACCAAGCTGTATTCGTCTGTGGATCAAGAGACTACTGCACCGGCTTCTGTACCTGAAGTCTCCCTAGTCATCGTTGACCAGACGTCCTACTACCGACAGATCTTCTACCCCCTTGCTGGCTTACAACCAGTGGGAACCCCTTCCAGTATCTCCCGCTATTACTAGTGTACCATAGATATAATTCCCTAAGATTCAGGTTGTATAATTACCTCCTGCGTAACCAGAGAATGGACATTCGTTATTGATTTGCCTACGCATACTCCTTTGCCTTACAAGTGCATTCAAAGAATAATGTAAAGTATCCTATGTACCTTTTGCTCCATTAAATACTTGATTAATACCTTTGACTGGAACCGATTTCATTGTGGGAAGTGTTCATCATATTCATATATCGTGTACTGTATGGCCAGTAATTAAAGTACATAAAGCGGTAGTGGTTTAATGATACCATACTTATCAATACAGTCAGGGAATTGTACCCCTCAGTTACAATACTGGATAACCGCAGCTCCGCTTAGTGTGCCACAAACTAATGCAAAGTCAATTTCCAGTCTGTACGAGATGACTGAAACTAGCTGAGATCTATGTTGTGTGCACTGTGGAATAGGTCAGCTCGTACAGACAGCAGCTTGTCCACGTTGACTTTGCATTCGTTTGTGGCAAACTAAGCAGAACTGCAGGTATCCAGTACGAAGAACAACGTGGATTGTGTTGAGAAAGGACTCTACCGATCAACCACATCGAAACAGATCAAGTCCTTTATTTTCTAAATACTTGGTTGCAGTCTTTGCTAATATCAACAACTGACAGGAAATCAAATGTAGTAGGTTCTGGAATGCTGCTTTATGTTCGATTTGGTTGTCATGGTGCAATCTTCTATACAGTAAGTGCACACCTCACACAATACAGTAAGTACACACACCTCAAACACTACAGTAAGTACACACACCTCACACACTACAGTAAGTACACACACCTCAAACACTACAGTAAGTACACACACCTCAAACACTACAGTAAGTACACACACCTCGAACATTACAGTAAGTACACACCTCAAACACTACAGTAAGTACACACACATCGAACACTACAGTAAGTACACACACCTCAAACACTACAGTAAGTACACACCTCACACACTACAGTAAGTACACACACATCAAACACTACAGTAAGTACACACCTCACACACTACAGTAAGTACACACACCTCAAACACTACAGTAAGTACACACACCTCAAACACTACAGTAAGTACACACACCTCAAACACTACAGTAAGTACACACACCTCGAACATTACAGTAAGTACACACCTCAAACACTACAGTAAGTACACACACCTCAAACACTACAGTAAGTACACACACCTCAAACACTACAGTAAGTACACACACCTCACACACTACAGTAAGTACACACCTCGAACACTACAGTAAGTACACACCTCACACACTACAGTAAGTACACACCTCAAACACTACAGTAAGTACACACACCTCCAACACTACAGTAAGTACACACACCTCAAGCACTACAGTAAGTACACACAACTCCAACACTACACTAAGTACACACCTCACACACTACAGTAAGTACACACCTCAAATACTACAGTAAGTACACACCTCACACACTACAGTAAATACACACACCTCGAATACTACAGTAAGTACACACACCTCCAACACTACAGTAAGTACACACACCTCACACACTACAGTAAGTACACACCTCCAACACTACAGTAAGTACACACACCTCACACACTACAGTAAATACACACACCTCGAACACTACAGTAAGTACACACCTCAAACACTACAGTAAGTACACACACCTTGAACACTACAGTAAGTACACACACCTCACACACTACAGTAAGTACACACACCTCACACACTACAGTAAGTACACACACCTCGAACACTACAGTAAGTACACACCTCAAACACTACAGTAAGTACACACACCATGAACACTACAGTAAGTACACACACCTCCAACACTACAGTAAGTACACACACCTCACACACTACAGTAAGTACACACCTCGAACACTACAGTAAGTACACACACCTCAAACACTACAGTAAGTACACACCTCAAACACTACAGTAAGTACACACACCTCACACACTACAGTAAGTACACACACCTCAAACACTACAGTAAGTACACACCTCAAACACTACAGTAAGTACACACCTCAAACACTACAGTAAGTACACACACCTCACACACTACAGTAAGTACACACACCTCAAACACTACAGTAAGTACACACCTCAAACACTACAGTAAGTACACACACCTCACACACTACAGTAAGTACACACACTTCAAACACTACAGTAAGTACACACCTCAAACACTACAGTAAGTACACACACCTCCAACACTACAGTAAGTACACACAGTAAGTACACACCTCAAACACTACAGTAAGTACACACCTCACACACTACAGTAAGTACACACACCTCGAACACTACAGTAAGTACACACCTCAAACACTACAGTAAGTACACACACCTCAAACACTACAGTAAGTACACACACCTCAAACACTACAGTAAGTACACACACCTCAAACACTACAGTAAGTACACACCTCACACACTACAGTAAGTACACACACCTCAAACACTACAGTAAGTACACACACCTCAAACACTACAGTAAGTACACACACCTCGAACACTACAGTAAGAACACACACCTCCAACACTAGAGTAAGTACACACCTCAAACACTACAGTAAGTACACACACCTCAAACACTACAGTAAGTAGACACACCTCAAACACTACAGTAAGTACACACATCAAACACTACAGTAAGTACACACCTCAAACACTACAGTAAGTACACACCTCAAACACTACAGTAAGTACACACCTCAAACACTATAGTAAGTACACACCTCGAACACTACAGTAAGTACACACACCTCAAACACTACAGTAAGTAGACACACCTCAAACACCACAGTAAGTACACACCTTGAACACTACAGTAAGTACACACACCTCAAACACTACAGTAAGTACACACACCTCAAACACTACAGTAAGTACACACACCTCGAACACTACAGTAAGTACACACACCTCGAACACTACAGTAAGTACACACACCTCGACCACTACAGTAAGTACACACACCTCAAACACTACAGTAAGTACACACACCTCGAACACTACAGTAAGTACACACACCTCACACACTACAGTAAGTACACACACCTCAAACACTACAGTAAGTACACACACCTCGAACACTACAGTAAGTACACACACATCGAACACTACAGTAAGTACACACACCTCAAACACTACAGTAAGTACACACACCTCGAACACTACAGTAAGTACACACACCTCACACACTACAGTAAGTACACACCTCAAACACTACAGGAAGTACACACCTCAAACACTACAGTAAGTACACACCTCGAACATTACAGTAAGTACACACACCTCACACACTACAGTAAGTACACACACCTCGAACACTACAGTAAGTACACACCTCGAACACTACAGTAAGTACACACCTCAAACACTACAGTAAGTACACACCTCAAACACTACAGTAAGTACACACACCTCACACACTACAGTAAGTACACACACCTCGAACACTACAGTAAGTACACACACCTCGAACACTACAGTAAGTACACACACCTCGAACACTACAGTAAGTACACACCTCAAACACTACAGTAAGTACACACACCTCCAACACTACAGTAAGTACACACACCTCACACACTACAGTAAGTACACACCTCCAACACTACAGTAAGTACACACCTCGAACACTACAGTAAGTACACACACCTCAAACACTACAGTAAGTACACACACCTCGAACACTACAGTAAGTACACACACCTCACACACTACAGTAAGTACACACAACTCACACACTACAGTAAGTACACACACCTCGAACACTAAAGTAAGTACACACCTCGAACACTACAGTAAGTACACACCTCAAACACTACAGTAAGTACACACACCATGAACACTACAGTAAGTACACACACCTCCAACACTACAGTAAGTACACACACCTCAAACACTACAGTAAGTACACACACCTCACACACTACAGTAAGTACACACCTCGAACACTACAGTAGTACACACCTCAAACACTACAGTAAATACACACCTCAAACACTATAGTAAGTACACACACCTCACACACTACAGTAAGTACACACACCTCAAACACTACAGTAAGTACACACCTCAAACACTACAGTAAGTACACACCTCAAACACTACAGTAAGTACACACACCTCACACACTACAGTAAGTACACACCTCAAACACTACAGTAAGTACACACCTCGAACACTACAGTAAGTACACACACCTCAAACACTACAGTAAGTACACACACCTCAAACACTACAGTAAGTACACACACCTCGAACACTACAGTAAGTACACACACCTCGAACACTACAGTAAGTACACACACCTTGAACACTACAGTAAGTACACACACCTCAAACACTACAGTAAGTACACACACCTCGAACACTACAGTAAGTACACACACCTCACACACTACAGTAAGTACACACACCTCAAACACTACAGTAAGTACACACACCTCGAACACTACAGTAAGTACACACATCGAACACTACAGTAAGTACACACACCTCAAACACTACAGTAAGTACACACACCTCGAACACTACAGTAAGTACACACCTCGAACACTACAGTAAGTACACACACCTCAAACACTACAGTAAGTACACACACCTCAAACACTACAGTAAGTACACACACCTCACACACTACAGTAAGTACACACCTCAAACACTACAGTACGTACACACCTCAGACACTACAGTAAGTACACACACCCCGAACATTACAGTAAATACACACACCTCGAACACTACAGTAAGTACACACACCTCACACACTACAGTAAGTACACAGACCTCAAACACAACAGTAAGTACACACACCTCACACACTACAGTAAGTACACACACCTCGAACACTACAGTTAGTACACACACCTCAAACACTACAGTAAGTACACACACCTCACACACTACAGTAAGTACACACCTCAAACACTACAGTAAGTACACACACCTCGAACACTACACTAAGTACACACCTCAAACACTACAGTAAGTACACACCTCACACACTACAGTAAGTACACACACCCCGAACATTACAGTAAGTACACACACCTCGAACATTACAGTAAGTACACACACCTCGAACACTACAGTAAGTACACACACCTCACACACTACAGTAAGTACACACACCTCAAACACTACAGTAAGTACACACCTCCAACACTACAGTAAGTACACACACCTCACACACTACAGTAAGTACACACCTCACACACTACAGTTAGTACACACACCTCAAACACTACAGTAAGTACATACCTCGAACACTACAGTAAGTACACACACCTCAAACACTACAGTAAGTACACACACCTCAAACACTACAGTAAGTAAACACACCTCAAACACTATAGTACACACCTCAAACACTACAGTAAGTACACACCTCAAACACTATAGTACACACCTCAAACACTACAGTAAGTACACACCTCACACACTACAGTAAGTGCACACACCCCGAACATTACAGTAAGTACACACACCTCAAACACTACAGTAAGTACACACACCTCAAACACTACAGTAAGTACACACCTCACACACTACAGTAAGTACACACCTCAAACACTACAGTACGTACACACCTCAGACACTACAGTAAGTACACACACCCCGAACATTACAGTAAGTACACACACCTTGAACACTACAGTAAGTACACACACCTCACACACTACAGTAAGTACACACACCTCAAACACAACAGTAAGTACACACACCTCAAACACAACAGTAAGTACACACACCTCACACACTACAGTAAGTACACACACCTCGAACACTACAGTAAGTACACACACCTCAAACACTAGAGTAAGTACACACACCTCGAACACTACAGTAAGTACACACACCTCCAACACTACAGTAAGTACACACCTCAAACACTACAGTAAGTACACACACCTCGAACACTACAGTAAGTACACACCTCAAACACTACAGTAAGTGCACACCTCACACACTACAGTAAGTACACACACCCCAAACATTACAGTAAGTACACACACCTCAAACACAACAGTAAGTACACACACCTCAAACACAACAGTAAGTACACACACCTCACACACTACAGTAAGTACACACACCTCGAACACTACAGTAAGTACACACACCTCAAACACTAGAGTAAGTACACACACCTCGAACACTACAGTAAGTACACACACCTCCAACACTACAGTAAGTACACACCTCAAACACTACAGTAAGTACACACACCTCGAACACTACAGTAAGTACACACCTCAAACACTACAGTAAGTGCACACCTCACACACTACAGTAAGTACACACACCCCGAACATTACAGTAAGTACACACACCTTGAACACTACAGTAAGTACACACCCCCCGAACATTACAGTAAGTACACACACCTCGAACATTACAGTAAGTACACACACCTCGACCACTACAGTAAGTACACACACCTCACACACTACAGTAAGTACACACACCTCAAACACTACAGTAAGTACACACCTCAAACACTACAGTAAGTACACACCTCCAACACTACAGTAAGTACACACACCTCACACACTACAGTAAGTACACACCTCACACACTACAGTAAGTACACACACCTCAAGCACTACAGTAAGTACACACCTCGAACACTACAGTAAGTACACACACCTCAAACACTACAGTAAGTACACACCTCAAACACTATAGTACACACCTCAAACACTACAGTAAGTACACACCTCACACACTACAGTAAGTACACACACCCCGAACATTACAGTAAGTACACACACCTCGAACACTACAGTAAGTACACACACCTCACACACTACAGTAAGTACACACACCTCAAACACTACAGTAAGTACACACCTCAAACACTACAGTAAGTACACACCTCCAACACTACAGTAAGTACACACCTCACACACTACAGTAAGTACACACCTCACACACTACAGTAAGTACACACACCTCAAGCACTACAGTAAGTACACACCTCGAACACTACAGTAAGTACACACACCTCAAACACTACAGTAAGTACACACACCTCAAACACTACAGTAAGTAAACACACCTCAAACACTATAGTACACACCTCAAACACTACAGTAAGTACACACCTCAAACACTATAGTACACACCTCAAACACTACAGTAAGTACACACCTCACACACTACAGTAAGTACACACACCCCGAACATTACAGTAAGTACACACACCTCGAACACTACAGTAAGTACACACACCTCACACACTACAGTAAGTACACACACCTCAAACACTACAGTAAGTACACACACCTCAAACACTACAGTAAGTACACACCTCCAACACTACAGTAAGTACACACCTCACACACTACAGTAAGTACACACACCTCACACACTACAGTAAGTACACACACCTCAAACACTACAGTAAGTACACACCTCGAACACTACAGTAAGTACACACACCTCAAACACTACAGTAAGTACACACACCTCGAACACTACAGTAAGTACACACACCTCAAACACTATAGTACACACCTCGAACACTACAGTAAGTACACACACCTCAAACACTACAGTAAGTATACACACCTCGAACACTACAGTAACACATTGACCACTGATTTTCAACATGCATATCGTGAAGGACATTCAACAGCGACTGCTTTAACCCAAATTAAGGATGATTGGCTGAAAGAGATAGATAAAAAGAAATGGTTGGAGCTGTCTTGCTTGATTTTACTGCAGCATTCGACATCATAGATCACAAATTCTTACTTAAAAAACTTGAATGTTACAGTTTCTCCTCATCTGCACTATCTTGGATGCAAACTTATTTAGCAAACCGGAAACAAATCGTTTTTTTTAATGGGAGTTACTCAGAAGTTAAAACGGTAAGGTGTGGAGTACCCCAAGGAAGTTGCCTTGGGCCTTTGCTCTACACCATATTTACAAATGACATGCCTCTTGTCCTAAATAAGTCATATATTTCTATGTATGCGGATGATTCAACGATTTACACATCAGCCTCAACAGCCAATGAATTAAATACGGTCCTAAAGGCAGAGTTGCAATCAGTGATGGAATGGATAAAGAATAACAAACTAGTTCTAAACATATCAAAGACAAGTAGCATCATTTTCGGTTCAAACCATACTTGTCTTGAAACTTTTGATAAGTGATGTGGTAATTAATCAAGTCCAGGAGACTAAACTCCTAGGGGTAACATTAGACAGTAAATTGTCATGGTCACACCATATAAACAATATAGTAGTGAAAATGGGAAGAGGGATTTCTGTTGTTAAAAGATGTGCTCATTTGTTACCACTAAATTCTATCAAACAGGTAATTCAAGCTCTGGTTTTGTCAAATCTTGACTATTGTCCTGCAGTATGGTCGAATGTAACAACGAATAAACTGAAAAAATTACAAATGGTACAAAACAAAGCAGCACGTATAGCGCTTCGCTGTGAGTACAGAACTAATGTTGCAGCGATGCACAGTTGTTTAACTTGGTTACTTGTCAAACATTGTTACAAAGATCCCCTCAATTTTATATAACAATTTATCTATAAGTCTTGACAGACACAACCATTCCACCAGACATGCTTCTGCACGAGGTTTTACACTTCCAAAAGTGAGGTTGAATGCAATGAAGCGAACTGTCATGTTCCGTGGTATGCAGGAATGGAACTCTCTTCCCAGACATGTTAAGCAGGAGAATAGTAAATGTTGTTTCAAAATCGTGGTAAAACAACATTTTCAACCAAAGTAAGTACACACCTCACACACTACAGTAAGTGCACACACCCCGAACATTACAGTAAGTACACACACCTCAAACACTACAGTAAGTACACACACCTCAAACACTACAGTAAGTACACACACCTCACACACTACAGTAAGTACACACCTCAAACACTACAGTACGTACACACCTCAGACACTACAGTAAGTACACACACCCCGAACACTACAGTAAGTACACACACCTCCAACACTACAGTAAGTACACACCTCAAACACTACAGTAAGTACACACACCTCGAACACTACAGTAAGTACACACCTCAAACACTACAGTAAGTACACACCTCAAACACTACAGTAAGTACACACACCTCAAACACTACAGTAAGTACACACACCTCACACACTACAGTAAGTACACACACCTCAAACACTACAGTAAGTAGACACACCTCGAACACTACAGTAAGTACACACCTCCAACACTACAGTAAGTACACACCTCGAACACTACAGTAAGTACACACACCTCAAACACTACAGTAAGTACACACACCTCGAACACTACAGTAAGTACACACACCTCAAACACTATAGTACACACCTCGAACACTACAGTAATTACACACACCTCAAACACTACAGTAAGTATACACACCTCGAACACTACAGTAACACATTGACCACTGATTTTCAACATGCATATCGTGAAGGACATTCAACAGCGACTGCTTTAACCCAAATGACGGATGCTTGGCTGAAAGAGATAGATAAAAAGAAAATGGTTGGAGCTGTCTTGCTTGATTTTACTGCAGCATTCGACATCATAGATCACAAATTCTTACTTAAAAAACTTGAATGTTACGGTTTCTCCTCATCTGCACTATCTTGGATGCAAACTTATTTAGCAAACCGGAAACAAATAGTTTTTTTTAATGGGAGTTACTCAGAAGTTAAAACGGTAAGGTGTGGAGTACCCCAAGGAAGTTGCCTTGGGCCTTTGCTCTACACCATATTTACAAATGACATGCCTCTTGTCATAAATAAGTCATATATTTCTATGTATGCGGATGATTCAACGATTTACACATCAGCCTCAACAGCCAATGAATTAAATACGGTCCTAAAGGCAGAGTTGCAATCAGTGATGGAATGGATAAAGAATAACAAACTAGTTCTAAACATATCAAAGACAAGTAGCATCATTTTCGGTTCAAACCATACTCTAAGAACGAACCCAGTCTTGAAACTTTTGATAAGTGATGTGGTAATTAATCAAGTCCAGGAGACTAAACTCCTAGGGGTAACATTAGACAGTAAATTGTCATGGTCACACCATATAAACAATATAGTAGTGAAAATGGGAAGAGGGATTTCTGTTGTTAAAAGATGTGCTCATTTGTTACCACTAAATTCTATCAAACAGGTAATTCAAGCTCTGGTTTTGTCAAATCTTGACTATTGTCCTGCAGTATGGTCGAATGTAACAACGAATAAACTGAAAAAATTACAAATGGTACAAAACAAAGCAGCACGTATAGCGCTTCGCTGTGAGTACAGAACTAATGTTGCAGCGATGCACAGTTGTTTAACTTGGTTACTTGTCAAACATAAATTACTCTGCTCACTCCTTGTATTCACTAGGAATATTCTTGTTACAAAGATCCCCTCAATTTTATATAACAATTTATCTATAAGTCTTGACAGACACAACCATTCCACCAGACATGCTTCTGCACGAGGTTTTACACTTCCAAAAGTGAGGTTGAATGCAATGAAGCGAACTGTCATGTTCCGTGGTATGCAGGAATGGAACTCTCTTCCCAGACATGTTAAGCAGGAGAATAGTAAATGTCGTTTCAAAATCGTGGTAAAACAACATTTTCAACCAAAGAAATTGACATTCCCTAATAGATAGTGTAAATGAAAATGTATGTGTCTGATAAAGAGATAGGTATATATGGATGAAAAGGCATGTGTCTGATAGGGATATATTATTAAAATATTGTATAATTGGCTGATATGAACATAGATAATGTATGTAAAAGCTAAATAGTATATTATGCTGTATTGTATTATGAATTAATTATGAGTAGGTATTATTGTATTGTATTATGAATTCATAAGGCGTATATATTGTTGTATTGTATTATGAATTTGATTAGGGTTTTTATTGTTGTTTTAATTGTCTGTATGATATGTAAATGTTGTGAGTGTATAAGTCTGTAACTGTATTTTATGTGTTATGGACCCCAGGAAGAATAGCCCCAGCACTGCTGTGGCTAATGGGGATCCAAATAAAATTAAACTTAAACAGTAAGTAAACACACCTCAAACACTACAGTAAGTACACACACCTCGAACACTACAGTAAGTACACACACCACAAACACTACAGTAAGTACACACACCTCAAACACTATAGTACACACCTAAAACACTACAGTAAGTACACACACCTCAAACACTATAGTACACACCTCAGGCTCAAACACTACAGTAAGTACACACCTCAAACACTATAGTACACACCTCAAACACTACAGTAAGTACACACCTCAAACACTACAGTAAGTACACACACCTCAAACACTACAGTAAGTACACACACCTCACACACTACAGTAAGTACACACACCTCAAACACTACAGTAAGTAGACACACCTCGAACACTACAGTAAGTACACACACCTTGAACACTACAGTAAGTACACACCTCAAACACTACAGTAAGTACACACACCTCGAACACTACAGTAAGTACACACACCTCAAACACTACAGTAAGTACACACACCTCAAACACTACAGTAAGTACACACACCTCACACACTACAGTAAGTACACACACCTCACACACTACAGTAAGTACACACACCTCGAACACTACAGCAAGTACACACACCTCGAACACTACAGTAAGTACACACACCTCGAACACTACAGTAAGTACACACACCTCAAACACTACAGTACGTACACACACCTCGAACACTACAGTAAGTACACACACCTCACACACTACAGTAAGTACACACACCTCACACACTACAGTAAGTACACACACCTCAAACACTACAGTAAGTACACACACCTCAAACACTACAGTAAGTACACACACCTCGAACACTACAGTAAGTACACACACCTCGAACACTACAGTAAGTACACACACCTCACACACTACAGTAAGTACACACACCCCAAACACAAAGTACACACACCGCAAACACGACAGTAAGTACACACACCCCGAAAACAAAGTACACACACCTCAAAGCAGTACTCCTGTCCCAGTATACTGGAGTGAACAGGTTTGATGACGGCATCTTCATCCAGAACCAGGTCCAGGGCCTCGGCTGCGCTGCTGGGAGACAGCAGGGACTCATGGGAGTGGGACTCCTTGAAGCTCTGCATCAGACGTGTCCTGGGGAGGGAAGGAGACACATTCATGTATGATTAGAATTCCAAACCAAGCTCAGGAAGTTAGACCGTTGCTACAGAAGCCGGTCACCATCTTTGAAGGATCACTTCCATTTCAATGCATTGAGGTATAATTAAAACATGCAAAATGGAGGAAGGGAGAAAAAGAAGGGTTGAGGTTTCTGTGGTGTGAGTTTCTGTGGCAGAATTTTACACAATTGCCATCCCCCAATTTAGAATGTTTGTCATTTTGGCCCAAATGTTTGGGATGTGCTACCTCTTTCTTTAATCATTAACAATTCCAACGAATGTGTCTGCATATTTTCTACAGTGTCTCTATTTTTATTATTTATTTGGGCTCAGTTCTGCTTGCACCTGTTTTTAATTGGCCTCGGATGTGTGCATGTTCACACCTGAACTCTTGGGTGACTTTTATTGATGTGGGACATAATCTCATTGGATAAGTTAAATATGTAACTTAGAATTAGGGATGTTCGATATTGGCTTTTTTACCGATATCCGATATACTGATATTGTCCAACTCTTAATTTCCGATTCCGATATCAACCGATACCGATATATGCAGGGTCCCCCCCCCCCCCCCCCCCCCAAATGGAATAATTTCAGGTAATTAACATTACATACGGTATCTCTTGTCGTGGAATTAACACAACATTATGCATACTTTTGGCAATAAATAAAATAAGAAAAAAAATGTATCCACTTTTTCTCCCCATTTTTCTATTTTTCTCCCATCCTAATTTTGTATTTCCAATTCTTCCCTCCCCTGTCTTGAACGTTGCTAGACTATGCCTCCCACTGGTCGGCTGTAGTGAGGATAGAAGCCTTGAATCACGTGTCCCCTCCGGTACACGAGGAGGCAGCCTGTCGCATCTTTTCACCGCAGCAGCTCGAACTCTCAGTGGCGAGGAGTAACGCGTGGGAGGCTCACGCTGCCCCGATACTTCCTGTTTCCGCCACACCGGCATCACCAAACCGACCTGTAGGAGTCGCTGTCCACAACGTCCAATCCCCACCCACCGGCTTTCCCACCCTCTAACACTGCCAATTGTGTTAGTATGACGGCCGGCCAAGCCGGTAGCAACGCCGAGAGCTGGGCTCGATACCAGCATCTCCTGCGTTAGTGGCGAGCGCCTTGCCCACTGCGCCACTCAGCCGCCCCAATAAAATAAGAATTTGTTCTTACTTGCTTGCCTGGGTAAATAGCTTAAAGGTTAAATAAATATATATATATATATATTTTTTTTAAACCGATACCGATCATTTCCGATATTACATTTTAATGCCAATATCGGCCGATAATATCGGTAGGCCGATAATATCGGAAATTCTTTACAGCAGTGTTATCAGTTCTGAACGACAAAATATACTGGTCCACCAATGATCCTTTCTGGTTTCTAACAGACAACTCTTTAACAGACATTGATTTTCGATTAAACTAAACATCTGTGTGACATCACAGACTGAGGGGAAATTTCCTTTCTGGTCACGGCAGATGGCATGTTAAGTAACACAGAAACCTTCGCAAGGTGGATATGGTAGAAATAGTGGAAATAGCCGCATAATGACTTCCCCCAGTGACAACAGCTCTAATAGTGCAGGGTGATTTTCCTGGCATGGTCTTGTTCACCCATGTGGTAAGCTCAATGCTCCCCACTAAATCCCACATCCTGCTTAGTCATCATGATAGTGGTGGAACACTCAGACACAATTGCAGAATCTGTCATGAAAATTACTTAAATTGGGAACAGAACAAGGGCTTGGCGCAAAAGGTGCGTATGTGACATTTTCTGAATTTTACAAGAGAGCAAAGACAAACGCCAGACTCAATTGAAGGTTCCCACTTACGCCTTTATGTTTTCGACCTTTATTTGAAAAAGTTAAATTATAGTGAACTTATCCTTTTACCATTTGATATAGCTCATCAAGAGCTTTGAAATTATATATAAAACAAATTGTCACCCGAGGTGCCCCTTTTACGCCAAGCCCTCGATAATATAGTATTTTATAGTTTTAGGGATGGAACAGATGGAAGTGGTTCCCCATAGGGTATGAAGTAATGGCGCAGAGCACACACAATGTTCTTTTGAAAACAGGTTGCCAACTCAGGTGTAGATCAGGCGCAGTTTTATGCAAAACGTATGCGTTCTTTTGAAAATCTACCTCTCAAAGAAATGATGGTGAAACTGATTAGATCTAAAATAAAATTTCAAATAAAATAATTTTTTTTTTTTCTTCATATGAACTCAACTTACCTCTCTTGGTCTGCACTACGAAAACGAGGTAAAATCATTTGGCGGAAGCTGCTGGTCCGATCCAGTTTGGGCTGACTTTTTGCCCTCTTGATGGAGCCCTTCAATCTTCGATTGAGAAAACTCTGCCAATTCAATGAAAAAGAAACAATGCAATGTTGTTGATTTGTCACAAAAAGACAACAATTGAGTCTTTCAGACGGAGGCAGAATAAGAATCTTTTCTGTTTTCAGACTGATCTAAAGATGGTAAGTTGGAGTGTAGTTCAGGTAATATCTACATTCATAGAGGCAGAGGAGGTTGAGTATTCATTCATTCAAACCTTTATTTATTCTCGAAAAGGACAATTGAGGTCACCCTCATTTTCAATGTCGTCGAGACATTTCAATGCATGAATATTTTATAATATAATAATAATAAATAATAACAACTCTACAGTAAGTACACACAAGGACCGCAGCCCAAAGTGCCCCACAGCAAGTAGCACAAAATTAACATTGGCATAAAATCAGCATAGAGTCGACAGAATAAAAACAATGTATAAAATGCAGACATAAAAATATGTATAAAGGACTATAAAAGTAGTGCAACATAGAACGTACAGACATAAGAATAGGCATAAAATAAGTACAATAAGTATAGTGTTGCTCGAAGGCATGTCCTAACAGCCAGTCCCCAAACACCCCACACATCAATCCCCACCACATCCCTATCCAAGACATACCCCCTGATAAAGCATTTCATGACCTAAGGAAAACACAAACAGCCCATGTGCCACTCACATCGCCATGCACGGTGACAGGGATGCCACCCCCGCGGGCCGCTCCATCCCCTCCCGTCCCGGAGACCTCGCCACCACGAGGACACCAGCGAACCCCACGCCCCCACCCCCAAACTCCACGGAGGAGTGACATGTCACACGCCCCAGGACCTGCAGCCATGCCAAAGGAGCCACACAGCAAGGCAACGACTCCAAACACTAAAGCAGACAGACACAACAGCGGCAAAACGAGAAGACATGCGGCACCACGGATGATCCGAGACGATCCCAGGACACCCAATGATGAGAACCAACCAAAGTCCGCAAGAGACCAGTACCCAACTCCAGGAAAGGTCCAGGAAAGGTCCAGCCGAAGCCATAGGGGCCATAGGCTCCAACCAAATTGTAATTAAAGGGGCACTTCACCAAAAACGATGCTTATTTATTTTGAATATGGCCATTCGTTATGTCGTCAGGGACATTGAATCTTGTGTTGTGTTAATTACAGCTCCATGAAATGATGGAAAACTATAGGGACTGCTACATTATCAGGTCACTTAAAAAAAATAAAGAATAAACGGGAGTGGTTCTTGTATAGTAAATAGATGGATATAGCAAGTTACAGTAGCATAAGGACACATAGTATAACTGTAGATTGTATAGTATTGTTATGGTTTGTAACCGACCCCAATCGCACAACACAAGACAGGTATGAGAGTAAGCCAAAACAGGGCATTTATTCAATACAAACAAAAAGCGGCACTGTCCCTTTAAGGGAGAACACAAAAATATTGGAAACAAAGAAATAGGGAAAAATGTGGCACTGTGCCTTTAAGAGGCGAGCAGGCTAAGGGGCTAAGGCTAAAAGACAGGGCCAGGGCAAAAAGGTCAGGGCAGGAACAGGGGCACTGGAGAGGGGGAAACAGGGACAGAGGCCCGGGGAGGCGGGCTGGAGACAGGGACAGAGAAACAGGGTTAAGGCCTTGGACAGGGCGAGGGCCAGAGCTGCTTACAGGGATGGCAGGGTTCAGACGGCGGAGGCCTGGCAAGGAGATCCTCCTCGGAAGTGAAGAGACGCATCCTCCCGTGGGATAGGAAGCGATGCGCGCCGGCTTGAGCGTCTGGAGTAGGAGCGCGCCGGCTTGAAGAGACGCATCCTCCCGTGGGATAGGAAGCGATGCGCGCCGGCTTGAGCGTCTGGAGTAGGAGCGCGCCGGCTTGAAGAGACGCATCCTCCCGTGGGATAGGAAGCGATGCGCGCCGGCTTGAGCGTCTGGAGTAGGAGCGCGCCGGCTTGAAGAGACGCATCCTCCCGTGGGATAGGAAGCGATGCGCGCCGGCTTGAGCGTCTGGAGTAGGAGCGCGCCGGCTTGAAGAGACGCATCCTCCCGTGGGATAGGAAGCGATGCGCGCCGGCTTGAGCGTCTGGAGTTGGAGCGCGCCGGCTTGACGTCTGGAGTGGGGCGCGCCGGCTTGGGGTCTGGAGTGGAGCGCGCCGGCTTGGCGTATGGAGTGGGGCGCGCCGGCTTGGGGTCTGGAGTGGAGCGCGCCGGCTTGGGGTCTGGAGTGGAGCGCGCCGGCTTGGGGTCTGGAGTGGAGCGCGCCGGCTTGGGGTCTGGAGTGGGACACTGGAAAACCTCCCGTAGAGAATTAGAGAGCGCAGACTGTGTCCCACTCCAGGCAAACGGCGACAGGTGGCGATGGCTGGCACCTCGTCTCACGCCGGAGACGCGGCAGGTGATGGTAACGTCTAGGACTCCATGAACACTGAACACAGAAAAGGATACAGAGTCCAGAACAAAGAACCAGCATACAGAATGGCACAATGTCTCCCAGTGAGAACAAAGGAATCCTCCCGTGGAAGAATAGAGAGCGATGACGATGTCTCACCAGGAGCGCGGCGGTAGATGGTAGCATACAGAACGACCCGACGAGGACTGGAGGGGAGGTCCAGGTATTTAAAGCCCTCTGGGGCGCTAATCACAAACTCTGAACAGCTGTGAAAGGTAGTCCAATGGTGGGGGCTGTTGAAGAGCAGAGGAGAGTAAAACATCGCGAGGGTGGGGGCTGGTGAGGTGAGGAGACAGGGAATTAAAGGGCCAGGGAACAGGCGAACCTTACAAGTATAGCATTCTATAGTAGTTTACATAAGACCCAGTGCCTCATCCGTAGCTAACATTGCATTGCACTATCGCAGGACCTTAGCATGTCTCCCATGCTTTTTGTAAACTTATGTACATTATACCTGTTATGTCTTATTCTATTACTTGTATTATTGCACAAATGTCTTATTCTCATTCCTATTCTTATTATTGTATTATTGCACAATCGCTGCGGGCATGACCCCCGCATTTCACTGTATGCTTGTATGCCGTGACAAATAAAACTCTTGACTTGACTTGACTTATCATTACATTGAGCTGTAATTGACAACAAAATTATTCTGTAAATACATAGTAGTTAGCAGGAGAGCGGCACAGCCTCGCAAACCTCAACTGCGACCAATGCGGCTGGTCATTTTAGCCACAATTAGGTACATAATTTTGTCCGCATGCAACCTGCCGCATCCATTACCGCAAAGAATATGAACCAATATTCATTGTACTATGCTAGAACAATTTTGTACAATACAATATAGAAGTACAGAACCATTGGTGCAATAAATCCACACTCTGAGAAGCAGCGGTAAGCAGGAAAAACATCCTAATGGGGTAGACTGTTGTACCCTGCTTATAATCTCATCCAAAAGATATATCTTTAGATCATCAGTAAACTTAACCTAAACTAGAAGTTTGATTCTCTGGACCTGAGACCAACGCATCACATGGTTTGGGTCTGGGTCGGGATGGAATTTCACCCCATTCTCTCGGGCCGGGCCTGTTTCATATGGTCATATACAACATCATACACATGGGTCTGGCATGGGTTTTACCTCACTTTAGTGCAGGTATCAAATAATTTTAAATATAATTTGGTGTGATAATCAGAATGTTATATGTATTTTATACACACTGTGATTGATATAATAAGGTCACAATGTTATAATACATATAACGGTTTGTGTGCAATGCGACCTATTGGCTGCCTGTAGTGACAGTGGGCTCATTTCAAGCCAAATTCAAATGCATAGGCTATGAGTCGGGTATTGCCTCCCATATCCTAATTGTTACTTTTACATGACAAATCATAGGCATATTGCCTTGTTTAAATAGACCTGTCCTGTAAAACTGTAAAACCCGCCAGTTCTGTCAGGTTTTAGGACATATAAATAGACTAAGGAATCGATGACATTTCAAAGTGAGAACAGCTCCTTCAGAACTGTATAGTGGGAGCTTATCTTAACTTTTTCCACTTGACCAAAAACATCAGCCCTTATTTCCTGAATTCGGTACTTGGCATAACATTCATAGAGTGTAGTAGGCCTACAAGTGCACTGGTAATCACATTTGAGTCCATCATCGCCTACAAATGAAATGTCCAAATAGACCTGGAGAACCCAAAAACAAAGCTGTCACTGAAGTGAAACTCACTCGGAGCGGGGCAACATTTTTCAGGATCTGTCCAGAGCAGAAACAAGGGCGTACGGTGCTGTCCGTGGTTCTGAAAGGGGGAGTCAGCAGTGCAAGCAGGGCATGCTTGAGCTAGTCTTACCTTTCTACACTGAAACAGCCTATTTGCTCTCTCCCATGTAGTCCGGCTTCTCAAACATTCAGTTGCCTTCAGTGAATAATACTAGCAGGCATCATGCATAAAAGGCAAGATCCATTTCACTGACGAAATAACTGCATTATTTATCCCACATTGATGGCAACAAGCCTCACAAACCAGAACGAAACCTTGCGGGATTTCACAAAACGTCTATTTTAAACCAAAAGAAAGTCACGCTCTGTTTGGACTCTCTGGATTCTAGTCAGTGTAGTGTTATAAATTATATCCACTATCCACTGCTTTCCATAGATAATATTATCATCTATTAAAAGTGAAAGTAGCCTAATTCTGACAGCTTGTGAAGTCGCACATTGTAGGCAGCTGTTTTCCTATCGCAAACATAGCCTATATGGATGAATTCATATTTAATTATCGGTCTTATGTAGGAAAATTAGGAAACTAAATGCGTTAGATAAAACACTTTTGAAACAAAATTAGGAATATAATAATAATAATTCATTACATTTATATAAGGCTTTTCTAGACACTCAAAGCACTCCCCACAATGTAGGGTGGAAATTGTCTCCTTCACCACCACTGGTAGCACCCAACCTTGGGCTAAGCAGGCTCAATGGCTACCATACACTGGCACCAGGCACACATCACACTACACAATGGCTGAACGGCTCAGGAGACAAGGGTTGAAATCAGCCAATTAAGAGGAAGGGATGATTAGAATAGAATAGATCTTTATTTGTCATTGTTGGTACAACGAAAATTTGTTAGGAACATCACCACTGGCATACAATGTTGATAATGTTAGGATACATGACTTGTTGTAACATGTAATGTATTTTTTAACAATTGTCAAATAAACTAAACTAAACTAAACTAAAAACATAAGATATAGCATGTGCAAAATAATAATGTCAATAATAATAGTAATATAGTAATAAAGTATCAATGTCCCAATGTCCTCAATATATAACATACCATCATTGTCCCAAGTGCATTTAGTGCTAGTGCAAATAAATTAATAAATATAAATATTTCAGTGACAGTCCAGTGAGTTAATGGAAGGAGGGGGGGGGGGGCGTTGACTTGCAAAGGATGAAATAGTGTATAGTGCAGCAATGCAAGTCCGGTTCACAGTTATTGTTGTAATGTGGAAGTGGGAGTTATGTCACCGGGGGTTGGGTGCGGGGGGGGGGGGGGGGGGGGATGCGGGGGAGGCAAGTTGATGTTGGTCGTTGAGCAGCCTGACAGCCCATGGATAGAGGCTGTTGGTCAGTCTGCTGGTAGGTGGCCTTGATGTCAGGGACCTGATTGGGAATTTGGCCAGGAACATCGGGGAATCCCCTACTCTTTGCGATAAGCACCCTGGGTTCTTTAACAACCGAATTCAGTCAGGACCTCGGTTTAGCGTCTGATCCGAAGGATGACACTCACAGCTGTACGGTGTCCCTATCACTGTGTAACAGGGGCATTGTTACTGACTAGTCCAGAGAACAGAGTGCCCCCTGCTGGACAACAATACCACTTTCCGACAACGGCCTTGACCGGGCTGGAACCGGTGATCTTCCGATCATGAGCCATGCTGCCGGACTATATACGTAAACTAATTGAAGTTGTAGAAGAGACTTGAGTCAAGTGATTTTGTTTGTAGATGATTTTGAAGGTGTATTTAGTTATGTATCTCAGGACTAATGATGAAGTGGTTGATGTGAAAAAAAACATTTGTTAAGGGTTTATTGTAATAAGGGGTAGGAGCTGATACGCATCTTGCTGGGCCTGTTGCTTCGCTCTTTCTCTTTCCGCTGCTTTGAAATCATTCAAATCATTGAAATAATTTTACATTTGTGCTTTGAAATCAGGTTAACAAACAGTCCCGACTGAGGATACATCTAAATAGAAATGTATTATTCTGCTGCTTTCCCACTGCACTGAAATACAACAGGCACAAAGGAAATGTTGGTTTTAAATTAAGCTCGGACACAAAACTGTATCTTCTTCTGGCTGACTCTGGCCCGGACCCGGACAGAATCTGCACAGGCTCTGGTAGGGTCAGGCTTGTTTTCTTGGGCCTGATCTAAACTCAAATCTAAACATCTATTAGTATTCTTGCTAGCCAATTATGACGTTAGCCATGTCGACTTTTGTATAATGTCTGCCTAATACTGTCAACAGACTGTAAAATGAAGAAAGACTGGTAGCAATAACAACTAATGGATCACCACTGAATGACAAATAGCAGTAGAGACACATTTTGAAATCCAAGTGGTTATTCAAATAGATACAACACGCGAGTTAGCCCTCAAAGAATCTCTGAGGAACCTTTTTTTGTGTTAGTGTACTAGGGCTGGGCGATATAACGATAACGATAAATATCGCGATATATTTTAATAATCGCTATCGAATATCGAAATAAAAAAAAATCGATTTTTTTTTTTTTTTTTTTTTTTTGACCTGCAACAGGGCAGTTTTAAAACCAGAGACAGTGGACAGACTTGTCTTTCTTGCCTGCAACTTAAAGTAATGGCTTTGCTTGTCCAAATGACTGACCAAATTGAGATTTATTTTTCTCTTGTCCATTTATTTCCAAGTTCCAAGTTTCTTTAATAGTTGTCATACAGAAGTACAGAATACTTTTATACAAAATGCTTCTTACTGTTACTGTTACGCTTTTGTTTGCTTTCTAATTTAAAATACAGTTTGAAACCGTCTGTACACAGTAGGCTATGTGTGCTAGCAGAACTAGACTCCAGTCACGAGTCACGGTGCACATGTGCGGTGGTTTGTCCACCAAAAAAGCGCCTAAAGATCGAAAATAAACTAGCAGAGCCAGAACTGTTCAACTCCCCTGGAGCCACAGCCAGCAGAGAAGCCAGTTTACTTTTGCTTTTAAACCAGCTGCAGCCTGAGAACTGGAGTGTGAGGGGATGTAACACTAATGACAAAGAATTGCTGCAAAATAAACATACATCTGTTATAAAAAAATTAAAAAAAAATCGATATCGAGAAATATGATAACATTATCATATCGTTATCGCGATATGATTTTTTTCCATATCGCCCAGCCCTATAGTGTACCCAATCATTCATTTAGATTTCACAGTGTAGATATACAGC
Organism: Notolepis coatsorum; assembly: GCF_963971535.1. Classification (NCBI taxonomy): domain Eukaryota; kingdom Metazoa; phylum Chordata; class Actinopteri; order Aulopiformes; family Paralepididae; genus Notolepis; species Notolepis coatsorum. The sequence continues at coordinate 63,930,725 of NC_140168.1, read as the reverse complement.
ATGTACATCGGTGTAGATGTACATTTGCATTTATAAAACGTCAAGCAGAGATCCCTCACCATGAATAATTGCTGTTGTTGTTGTTATTTTGTCCCAATTGAACAATCACTGATAGCAGTGTTGAAAGAGTTGTTGTTGGTCACATCTTACATTTTCTGTTGGTAAATGGTGCATTTATATACTGTAGCACTTTTATCCAAAACACTTTACAATTTGTGTTCCTCACATTCACCCATTCACTCACACATTCACACACCGATGGCGGAGGCAACCAAGGCGCCAACCTGCACATCAGGAGCAATTAGGGGTTAAGTGCCTTGCTCAAGGACACTTGGTCACCTGCCCGGGAGGAGCGGGAATCAAACCATTTTTTTCCGACTACCAGACGACTGCTCTACCTCCTGTCGCCCTCTGTTGATTGATTTGAAATTCTACTCTCAGTTAAAGCTGCAGTAGGCAACTTCGGAGAAATGAGCAAGAGTGAGTTTACCTGCCCAGCAGAACTAGAGCGAGCTCTGCATCACTTTTCAAGTCCATGTACACACGCAACAGAGGTTGTTCACAGACTCCCAGAGGCACCAGCAGCTTTAAAGGAACACACCAACATTTTGGGAAATTAGCTTACCGTCTTCTCCAGAGAGAGACAATAAGATAGATACCAGTTTCCTCTCTGTACGTTTAATAGAAAGCTATCTGGCTACATTATAGCCTAGCTTAGCACAATGAATGGAAGCGGACATGGCCGGTTAGCCTTCAGGAGAGGTGTTAGTTGGACAATGCCTAGGCTAACCGGTAAGCTAATTTCCCAAAATGTTGGCGTGTTCTTTTAAGCGGAATAAAAAAATTACAATATATATATATATATTGCCCAGCCTCTGATCGGCAGTTGATTTTGCACAGTGTGTGTACTTTTTGAGAAGGAACGCAATGGTGGTCTTAGTTTTCCGATGTGACCCGGAAACACCACTTGGCAGGCCAAAAACATCTGATTGGTTATTTACATTTACATTTACATTTAGTCATTTAGCTGACGCTTTTATCCAAAGCGACTTACAAGTTCTGTACGACAAGCCATCAGGAAGGGCACAACTCTATCAGCTGAGCAACAATGTTCATCAAAGTGTTGAGTGCTACAGTGTAGGTTAGTTTATTAGGACAAGTGCATGACAGTACGGTTAGTTAGGGTTAGATTTTTTTTTTTTTTTTTTTTTTTTTTTTTTTTTAATTCAGATAATGGTTGAAGAAGTGCGTCTTTAGTCGACGGCGAAAGATTGGACGTGATTCGGCTGTCCTAACTGGGGTGGGTAGTTCATTCCACCATTGTGGGGCAAGGACTGAGAATAGGCGACTTCTCTTTGATGACCCTCCCGGAGCTTGGATAGGAGTAGGTCTGAGGCGGCCAGAAGATGCAGAGCGTAGGGGTCTTGAGGGTGTGTAGTTAGAGACCATTGACCGGAGGTAGGCGGGAGCGGTTCCCTTTGCCGCACGGTATGCTAGGTCGAGGGCCTTGAAGCGGATTCGTGCAGCAATGGGGAGCCAGTGCAGGTCCCTAAGAAGTGGGGTGACATGGGCCGACTTCGGTAGGTTTGAGATCAGGCGGGCCGCTGCGTTCTGAATGAGTTGAAGAGGCTTAGTGGCAGTGGCCGGGAGGCCAGCGAGCAGTGCATTGCAGTAGTCGAGGCGGGAGATGACTGTTGATTGGACGAGGAGTTGGGTGGCTTCTTTTGTCAGGAAGGGGCGTATCCTTCTGACGTTGCTCAGGAGGAATCGGCAGGTTCTGGTCGTCGCTGCGATGTGAGCAGAGAAGTTCAACTGGTCGTCGAGGACAACACCAAGGTTCTTGGCGGTCGGGGACGCAGTCACAGCTGCATTCTCGACTGTGATTGAAAGGTCGGTTAGGGGGGAGGATTTGGCCGGCAGGTGGAGCAATTCTGTTTTGCTTAGGTTCAGTTTGAGGTGGTTGGACGTCATCCAGGCTGAGATGTCGGACAGACAGGCCGAGATCCGCACAGAGACGTGGATATCTGAGGGAGGGAAGGAGAGGAAGAGTTGAGTATCGTCGGCATAACAATGGTAGGAGAAGCCATGAGACGTGATAATGTTACCCAGTGATTTAGTGTAGAGGGAGAAGAGAAGGGGTCCTAAAACCGAGCCCTGGGGGACACCCGTCCGCAGGGGGCGGGTGGCCGACAGGGTCCCTCTCCATGACACTTGGTAGGAGCGGTCATTGAGGTATGATGACAGCCATGTCAGCGCAGAGCCAGCCACTCCCATTCCTGCGAGGGCCGCAAGGAGGATCTGGTGGTTGACTGTGTCGAAGGCTGCAGATAGATCTAGGAGAATCAGGACAGAGGAGAGGCCTTTCGCTTTTGCTAAGTGAAGTGCCTCTGTGACCGCAATGAGGGCTGTCTCTGTGGAGTGACCAGTCCTGAAGCCTGACTGATTAGGGTCTAGGAGGTCATTCTGTAAGAGATAAGTAGTAAGTTGGTTGGATACAGCACGTTCAAGTGTTTTAGAAAGGAAGGAGAGAAGAGAGACAGGACGGTAGTTGCCTATGACAGTAGGGTTCAGGGTTGGTTTTTTTATGAGCGGCGTGACTCTGGCTTGTTTTAGGGAGGTGGGGACCACCCCCGAGTTGAGTGAGGAGTTGATGGTTGCAGTTAGGAATGGGAGGATGTCTGGTGCTATGGTCTGGAGGAGTGGGGAGGGTAGCTGGTCCAGCTGGCAAGTAGTCGGACGGTTTGACGTTACCAGTGTCAGGGTCTCTGCTTCTGTAATGGGAGAGAAAGATGACAGAGTGAAGGATGAGGTTCTCGATTCAGCATTTGGAATGGGTGGGGGTTGGGAGAAGGAGCTGCGGATGTTCTCCACTTTTTCCTCAAAGAAGATCGCAAAGTCTTCGGCAGAGAAAGATGAGGGAGGGGGGGGTGGGGGGGGAGTGAGGAGGGAGGACATGGTAGCATGCAGTTTGCGAAGATTCTTGGCAGAGGCCTCGATCCTATGGTGGAAGAAAGAAGCTTTGGCATTAGTGATGGTTTTGGAGAATGTTAACAAGAGGTTGTGATATGTGTCGATGTCAGCAGTGAGGCGTGACTTTCTATACTTCCTTTCAGCTGCTCTCAGGACCTGTCTTTGTTCTCTCACTGGATCTGTCAGCCATGGACTGGGTGGGGAACGGCGGGCAGGTTTCTCAACGAGGGGACAGAGCTTGTCGAAGGAGGTTGCCAGGGCTGAAAGGAGGGTGGAGGTTGCCATCTCTGTGGAGAGAGCAGAGAAGGTGTCACTCAAAGGTAGAGCGGATAGTATGTCAGAGGAGAGGGTGGAGGGGGATAGGGAGGGCAGGTTGCGTCTGAGTGAGACTGTTTGAGTTGGGGTGAAGACCTTTCGGTTAAGCATGAGAGTTAGTGAGAAGGATATGAAGGAATGGTCAGATACATGTAGGGGAGTTACCGTGGTGTTAATGATGCTGGAGTTACGGGAAAATATGAGATCCAAGGAGTTGCCTGCTTTGTGGGTGGGAGGCATGGCAGTGGGAGTCAGGTCAAACGATTGTAGGAGGGAGACTACTATGACTGACTGAGATGAGTCAGGCAGGTTGAAGGCTATTGAAGGTTATTGAGGCTAGGAGCTGTTGTTTTTGGCATTCCTCATCAAAAAGTACTCACTTTTTTTATTAAGTAATACAAAAATATTAATTCAGCTTAAAATAGCTGCTACCTCTGGGAATCTGTGGAAAACCTTTGTTGCGCACATACATGGGCTTGAAAAGTGATGCAGAGCTTGCTCTATTTTTGCTGGGCAGGTAAACTCACAAATTTTTCAGATGTTGCCTACTGCAACTGGCCAGATGGCCTCACTTGCTGGCATGTTCACAGTCATTCATTCCATGTGGACAGCCTTGCATGTTGTAAACACTGAGCAGGGATTGGACGGGAGAGAGAATGCAGTCTGAGGTATCAGCATACTCACTGGCTGTCTGAAGGCTTGTGGCGTGGCATTGGGAGGGGTTTCCATGCTGGACTGTCTTGCAGACACCCAACTTTTCTTGCGAGTATGGTCTGAGAGAAAAGGCAGGTGGGGGGGAAAACCGATTTAAGACACAGGGAACAGATTTGAAAACAACAGTTTTTCAATCAGCGTATAAGAGACCTGTAAAACAATCCTCATCATATGATCTTTATAAACACTTGATAACCAATCTGTCAGCCGATCCTTCTTTTGAGTGTGGACCCTTTACTCTGCGGCCAGATGTAATTGTGTTCCGCATATTCCTTTATCATCATTATTTTTCGAACGGCAAATATGAGGGGAAACGTCCTAAGCCCACTTTTATCATTCAGGCAATAACCATGATACTGATATGATCACTGATATCATAATTTATATTAGATAAATAATGTTCAATCTCTGTGTCAGACCTGTATCGGTTTGGGCCCTGATGGTTCCTTTTAAAACACATCAACAACCTGTGGACTTCAAGACAGGTGGTTATACTTGTCCAACTGACATTGGTCCACCGGGTTTGACAGCTGGGCGATTTGGATTGGCCATGTTATGATCAGTTTCAAGTGTCCCAGATTTCTTCATAATAATAATAATAATAACTTTGTTTTATATTGCGCCTTTCATAAGACCCAAAGTTGCTTTACATAGGGGGAGAAAACAAACAAAAATAACAAACATGGTGGACAGACACAACATTCAAAGTGGGTAATTAGGGGTTAAAGGCCAAGTTGAAGAGGTGGGTTTTGAATGAGTCCAGAGTTGGGGCGTTGCGGAGTTCTGCGGGGAGGGAGTTCCAGATGGTGGGAGCTGCCACGCTAAAAGCTCTGTCCCCAAAGGTCCGCAGTCTGGTTCGGGGAATGGATAGCTGACCAGTGTCTGAGGATCGCAGGGTCCGTGACTTGTAGGGGTGGAGGAGGTCAGTGAGGTACTGATACTGAGGTGCCAGAGCATGGAGGGATTTGTAAGTGAGAACGAGGGTTTTGTAGGTGATGCAGGATTTGATGGGGAGCCAGTGGAGGTGGATGAGGGTGGGGGTGATGTGCTGCCATAACATATTTGTCACAAAATTCCCTCTACTGGACCTTTTTTTATTTTAAGTACTAGCTCTAGAGAATCACCACCACCAATTAGTCTAGTTGGATGCGCTATTTCAGTAGACAAACAGTTCAGAGGCACATCGTGTTGGGATGCATACCATATGTTCACAAGTTTGATTCATGACCTGTGTCTCACCACACACACACACTCGTGCACTAGCCTATTCTTCTTTGTCTTTATTGAGATGGTAGGAAGGCAGAGAGGGTGACACAGTTAAGGGAAGACACGGGAAAGAAGATTGTGTCAGGATTCGATCCTAAGCCATCAGGGGCACATGGTTCCAGAATGACCATACCTCACACTCCTAGTGACGGAACGAGCAGGGCTTTTCTTTGTGTTTAACTCAGCTTAGGAGGATGGGTAAAACCTGGGTTAAATTTTTTTATACGGTATTACATTATCTTATCTTATATTCAATTTGGTTGCAGAGGGCCCCAAGTCCCAAGAATGGCCCACTTACAATAAATTTGTAATGCAGTAAGTGTTTCCTTTCTTTTTTCTTGCCACTCCAGGTTGATTGTGTAGCCAAGCAAGCCATATATAGTTAGGAGTAATGGATTATATATGTATTGAATAAATAATATACAATGAAAATATATGCATATTCAGAATGTGTGGTAAGATACTTACAGGGGGGGGGGTAAGTGCATGGGCAAGATTGAAAATGTGACTGTGACTGCTGCTTGTACCAAGGTTTGGAAAAATATCACCAAATTGAATATTTTTCATCTTTTTCATTCAACGATGTTATCGCGAGAGTAGAATGCAGATTAATCACGTCTGACTGGTGAGGGAGCCTTTGTTTTGAAAGAGCCATAACATGGATGGCTCCCCTGTAACAGAATAATAATAATAATTATTATTATTATTATTATTATTATTATTATTATTATTATTATTTGGATTAAACAAACATTACAACATGACAGGTTATTATTCCTAGGGTCGGTTCCTGAGTATAACTTTGAGAATTGAGACAGAGGGTCTCTGTGGTGTCCTGTGACCCCACCTGACCCCTCACTGCATGAAGTGTGGTTCCTGTCAATCTGGAGTTACAAAGATAGGTTCTAGTCTTTCATGTGATTTTGAAAGGTAGAGTATTGGGAGCACTGAGCAGATCTCTGATCTCCATGACACTCGCTGATCCACACCATTCAATTCAAAGTTAGATCATGGAGGAACATAGAGTGATCACCACATCAGGTACCCAGTATATTATTTAGCTGAGACTCTGTGGAATACAAAGATAATGATTAAGGATAGAAAAAAGTAAGGCATTATGTAATTATGTTACTCTTGTCTTAGAGCGGATGTCTTAAGGCTCTATTTCTAAAAAAGGTAAACTCTCTACGTATTTGTTATACAAAAGCATACATATTCCATTGTATCAAGCTCAATAATAGGCACACAGACCTCAGTAGTCAAGAATAGTGACTATGGTGAGTAAAGTCAAGGGGAACAAGATTGGAGAATGCATTAGTCAGGGGAACAGTACCGTAAAACGGTAGTTATATAAATAGAAGTTAAAAGCAGGCTACTTTTAGAGAACTCATCCTGATAAACACAAACAGAGAGTCCTAGATTTTTTAATTGAGATTTTTGATCAGGGCCGAGCTACAGGGGGCCAGGGGCCAGGACATTGCTCTGGGTGGTATGATACTAATGACCTCTCTGATCCTTCCTCTGTTTGTTAAGTCAATTCATGTAACTTAATTGTAGTAAGTGGCTCTCTGGTTATGACTGATACGTGTAATACCTTGTTAGTGATCAGCGACATGTTGTCAGGTATGTTATCATGTCATAGCCTTAGTATTGTAAAATGCTCATTTCTATGAAGTGATTCAAATTGTTCATGATCCTTGATATAAGTAGTTTGGGTGATACATTTTATACGCTTCAATGTTCTTAGGTAGAAAGGCCAGGTAGGGTTTCAACATTGTACCACTCAAGTCATCCCTAATTATAGGAGATGCTTCCACCTGCAGAACCACAGAGCCCAGCAGGCTGGGGTCCCGCAGGCTGAGCTCCCGCAGGCTGAGGTCCCGGACGCTTCCATTGGCTGATTTGGGTCACGTGACCGTCCCACCCAATGGCTGAATTGGAGTGTTGCACTGCGGGCATTGGCTGATTTGCAATGTAACAAACAATATGGTCCGTGCGGAACCATTATCTCCAACACATAGTTATTAGCTAACGTCAGCATAATAACGTTAATAGAAGGAGTAAGCCGGCCACTAAAAAGAAAACACACGCAGTGTTCTCAGACGAAAGGGATGAGCGGCACCACTCAACAAAAGAAAGTTTCGAGAGGAATGGAAGTTTGAAGATAGCAGTGTTTCAAGAGACTGGCTAGGCTACAGTATGATGCGGGGGCTGTAGACTGTGGTGAGTTGTTAACTTGTTCCGTGTTCCGCAACTATGTCAAAAAGAAAAACAGAAACAACACATTTGTCATTGTCGTGTTACTTCACAGTACAAATATGTGAGTCCTCTGCTGTGGTTGTGAGTATCCTTTATTAGCTTAACTCCGTAGCAACATCACACAGGTGTATCTGTAGACGGTCTCCTCCCCACTGTATATTCTCTCCCCACCGTATGTATCTTTTTTCTCCCACCCACCCTAATGTACAGTCTCCTCCCCATCATAATGTATATAATCTCTGTTAGGATCTATGGGTAACAGTACTGTATATTTGCATATCGTATATGTCACAAATGTAACATTACTATATACCTGTACGTATATGTCATGTATGTCCCTATGCCATAAATGTTGTGTATGTCATAAATGTCACTATGAATTGAAAATGGGGGACCCTGATGTAAACAAGACAAACGTCTTTCTCTGGTCTGCATCCCCTTAACAATTGTGTGTATTGAGCTGTACTGTATTGTACCCATTCTGCAATCTGTTAAATATTGATTGATTGTTATAACAGATTGCAGAATGGGTACAATACAGTACAGCTCAATACACACAATTGTTAAGGGGTTGCAGACCAGAGAAAGACTTTTCTCTTGTTTACATCAGGGTCCCCCATTTTCAATTCATCATAACATATATATGACATACAGATAGATAATACTGCTACATCTATACATTTATGACACCAGATTTACAAATACAGTATTGTTTGTGATACAATAGAGTCTAAAAAAGAGTATATACATTTGACGAAGAAACTGTACATTGGAGGAGGTTGGGTAGGTTGGGTGGAGGGGGGGGGGGGGGGACTGTACATTGGAGGTGGTTGGGGGGGGAAGGGTTGGGTAGGCGGGGTGGGGGGGTAACTGTACATTGGATTATCGACGAAACCGAAACAAGTAGGCTCCCTTAAAACGCCAACGCTATTCAAAATAAATACAGTGGAGGTTAAAATAAGAATATGACTTGGCCTGAAAAAAAGTTCAGTCAGGAGATTTTTTTTTGCTTTAATCCCTGCATATATGCTTACCACTTGTATCTATTGCTATGTCCGCCCACTACAATCACACGAGCTGTCTAACGCCTGTCCCGTCTCCCTGTCCCCCTGTGAGTTGCTGTCCTGGAGTGCTGACCGGAGTGTCGGACGTCCCGTGATGAAGGCCGGGAAGATGCGACCCTCTCTGCGTGCCCTCCTGTCTCCGGAGGTCTCGTAGTGGTGACTGGAGTGCTGGACGTCCCGCGATGATGTCGGGGAGGTCGTGACCCTCTCTGCGCCGCCCCTATCTCCCTGTCTCCGACTGTCTCTGAGCAATGACCGGAGTGTTGAATGTCCCGTGATTAAGACGGGGAGGACGCGACCCTCTTTGCGCCGCCCCTGTGCCTCAAATAGATTCGCTATCAGCTCTATCTTCAATCTTTCAAAATGTTCAGTTGCTATCGCTATCAGCTCTATCTTTAATCTTTCAAAATGTTCAGTTGCTATTGCATGCACTCATCTGTGTTCACTAACAGTTGGTAAGCATGCCCTCAAGTGTGTAGTCTGCAACACTACTATCACCGACATCTAAGAAGGGAGATCCCCCCCCTTGAATGGCCCTTCTAAGGTCTGCCTGTGGAGCATTTTTCCCTATTGTTAGGTTTTAGTGCGTTTTTCCTTACCTTCGGGTGGGGTATGTCTGGGAGTGCTTGCATTCTTTCATTTATTTGCATTTATTTTAAATTTGTTGGACCTTATGGTGTTCTTGTTCTGTTCTTGACTTATTATTATGTTTTCTTCTTGTTTAAAGAAGACATGTACGGCCCATGGGGACATTAACGTGTGTTGTCGGGTCTTATAAATAATTTGATTTGATTTGCTATTGCATGCACTCATCTGTGTTTCACTACACACATGAGTGCATGCTTACCAACTGTCCGTCTGCAACACTACTATCACCGACATCTAAGAAGGGAGATCCCCCCTTGAATGGCCCTTCTAAGGTTTCTCACCTCCACACTGCCTGTGGAGCATTTTTTTCCTATTGCTAGGTTTTAGTGAGTTTTTCCTTACCTTCGTGTGGAGTCTGAGCTCGAAATACAAAAATGTCATTACATGCGTTGTGTATTTGACAAGTAAAGAACTTGAACTCATTTTATGCCTGTCTTTTTATAAATTTTTTTACTGCTGTTTTTATGTTTTTTTAAATGTTTTTATTAAGGATCTCCATTAGCTGGTGCCATGGCTCCCAGCTAGTCTTCCTGGGGTCCACACAACACAATACATAAAACAGTTAATGCATAGATCAATACAAAAGTTAAAAACAAGGATTTAGTAGCCAATAAGATGCTATAGATAGAAATAAAAAACTAAACAATTAACAAAACATACAATAAATATCCATTTTTAAAGATACAAAATGATAACTTGTAGGCTAATAGGCAAAAACCCATACACAAATGCAATACACATTAAGGCAACAGCTGTAATTGAGTTTTTAGTTTCTTTTTAAAAATCGATTTACTAAAAGTGTAGAGATAACTAGGTAGGTTGTTCCAGAGTGTTATGCACCTATAAATAAAAAAAAACGCTTTAAAGCATTGGTTCTAGGACGAGGGAGTACAAACTGACCATTTCTGGCCCCTCTTGTATTATGGTCTTGTATAGAGCTTCTGTAAACAAGTTGCTCAAACACAAAATATGGAGTCTTGCTGTTAATGACTGATTTACACAATACAAATGAGTTAGACGATAACCTTTTTTCAACTGTGAGCGGTGAGCCAGGAGAGACCAGCATGCATACGGTTGACATTGGACCTTAAAACCCAAAGCCAACCGTGCTGCCCTGTTCTGGACTACCTGTAGTCTCCTGATCTCACCTTTGGTGGCAGATGACCAGATCACAGAACAATAATCAACATGACACAGGACTAGACTCTGAATAATCTGACGTAGAAGAGGACGATCAACAAAAGAAGCACATTTTCTAACAATGCCTACAGCTCTTCTCATCTTTGAGACAATGTTAGTGATGTGGTTTGACCAAAATAGAGTACTATCCAGTGTCACTCCAAGGAGCTTAATGCTTTCAACTTGCTTAACTATGGAGTTGCATGAATTTCAAATAAGCTTTGGGTTACAAGACAACCCATGCCTCGATCCAAACACCATACTTTTTGTCTTAGAGATGTTCAGTACAAGCCTGTTAGCTACTATCCAATCATTCACATCATTAAATTCTCTGCTCAGGACTTCATTAAGCATACCATTTGATGGACAAGCATAATACAAGGTGGAATCATCTGCATATTGGACCAATTTGGCATTCTTAGTAGCCCACGGTAGGTCATTGGTGAACACTGAGTAGAGCAGAGACCCTAGGGAGCTCCCCTGTGGAACACCACACTCCAAACTTCTACTACTAGATAGGCTGCCATTCAAATAAACCTGCTGAGATCTGGAGGACAGATAACTGCATCCACATCAAAGCCAGGGGATTAAAACCATAGTTTATCAATCAAGAGAGAATGGTCAAGCACATCAAATGCAGCACTGAAATCTAAAAACACAGCTCCCACTATCATGGAGTTATCAATAGCTCTGAGCCAGTCGTCAGTCATCTGAACTAGAGCAGTCGATGTGGAGTGACCAGTTCTGTATGCATGTTGAGACTCTGTAGCCAGACTGTTAAACTGAAAATATTCTTGGATTTGTGCAAAAACACACTTTTCCATGATTTTGCTTAAAACTGGTAAAATGCTTATAGGTCTGGAGTTGCCCTCATTAAAAAATGATTTGGAGTCTTTGGGTAAAGGAGTAACCTTAGCCTCCTTCCATCTCTTTGGACATAGTCCCACTTGTATACATCTATTAATAATATGACACACTGGACTTAAAAACTGTTCTTAAATCTTGAACTCTTGGCATGTATGGACCGGTATCTCCTCCCTGGGGGAAGGAGCTGAAAGAGGTGATGTGCTGGGTGAGACTGGTCCTTGATGATACACTTGGAGCAGTGGAGGCAGCGGGAGGTGAAGACGGAGGTGATGTTTGGTAGAGGAGTCCCGACGATCCTGCCTGCCACCTTCACCACCCTCTGTAGAGCCTCTTGCTCTGCCTTTGTGCAGCTGGAGAACCACACAGACACATCGTAGGTCAGCACACTCTCTATAGTTACTGTCTGTACAATACTGCTGTAGGCCTATAATACTTATGTAAATAAGTAAGGCAATTGAAATATATCTGCAGTACAGCTCAATACACACAATTGTTAAGGGGATGCAGACCAGAGAAAGACTTCCGTCTTGTTTACATCAGGGTCCCCCATTTTCAATTCATCATAAATGTACAGTTCCCTCCCCCTTGTATATATTTACTGTATGTCACAAATGTAACAGTACTGCATGGTCTGCAACCCCTTAACAATTGTGTGTATTGAGCTGTACTGCATTCTGCAATCTGTTAATAAAGTTTTCAATCACTCAATCAATCAATCCGGGCCTGTGACGGTCACTGTATCACACCTATCACACCTATCACACCTCTCACACCTCTCACACCTATCACACCTATCACACCTCTCACACCGATCACACCTCTCACACCTATCACCACCTCTCACACCTATCACACCGATCCCACCTATCACACCTATCACACCTATCACACCTCTCACACCTCTCACACCTATCACACCGATCCCACCTATCACACCTCTCACACCTCTCACACCTATCACACCTCTCACACCTATCACACCTATCACACCTCTCACACCTATCACACCTATCACACCTCTCACACATATCACACCGATCCCACCTATGACACCTATCACACCGATCCCACCTATCACACCTATCACACCTCTCACACCTATCACACCTCTCACACCTATCACACCTCTCACACCTCTCACACCTCTCACACCGATCCCACCTATCACACCTATCACACCTATCACACCTATCACACCGATCCCACCTCTCACACCTATCACACCTCTCACACCTATCACACCTATCACACCTATCACACCTCTCACACCTATCACACCTATCACACCTCTCACACCTATCACACCTCTCACACCTATCACACCTCTCACACCTATCACACCTATCACACCTCTCACACCTATCACACCTATCACACCGATCCCACCTATCACACCTCTCACACCTATCACACCTCTCACACCTATCACACCTCTCACACCTCTCACACCTATCACACCTCTATACCCATTCTGCAATCTGTTAATAAAGTTTTCAATCAATCAATCAATCAATCCGGGCCTGTGACGTCATTGTACCCATTCTGCAATATGTTAATAAAGTTTTCAATCAATCAATCAATCAATCAATCAATCAATCAATCAATCAATCCGGGCCTGTGACGTCACTGTACCCATTCTGCAATCTGTTAATAAAGTTTTCAATCAATCAATCAATCAATCAATCAATCCGGGCCTGTGACGTCACTGTACCCATTCTGCAATCTGTTAATAAAGTTTTCAATCAATCAATCAATCAATCCGGGCCTGTGACGCCACTGTACCCATTCTGCAATCTGTTAATAAAGTTTTCAATCAATCAATCAATCAATCAATCCGGGCCTGTGACGTCACTGTACCCATTCTGCAATCTGTTAATAAAGTTTTCAATCAATCAATCAATCAAACAATCAATCAATCGGTCACTGTACCCATTCTAAAATCTGTTAATAAAGTTTTCAATCAATCAATCAGGGCCTGTCACACCTATCACACCTCTCACACATCTCACACCTATCACACCGATCACACCTCTCACACCTATCACCACCTCTCACACCTATCACACCGATCACACCTCTCACACCTATCACCACCTCTCACACCTATCACACCGATCCCACCTATCACACCTATCACACCTCTCACACCTATCACACCTCTCACACCTATCACACCTATCACACCGATCCCACCTATCACACCTCTCACACCTCTCACACCTATCACACCTCTCACACCTATCACACCTATCACACCTACCACACCTCTCACACCTATCACACCTCTCACACATATCACACCGATCCCACCTATGACACCTATCACACCGATCCCACCTATCACACCTATCACACCTCTCACACCTATCACACCTATCACACCTATCACACCTCTCACACCTTTCACAACTATCACACCGATCCCACCTATCACACCTATCACACCTATCACACCGATTCCACCTCTCACACCTCTCACACCTATCACACCTATCACACCTCTCACACCTATCACACCTATCACACCTCTCACACCTATCACACATATCACACCTATCACACCTCTCACACCTATCACACCTATCACACCTATCACACCGATCCCACCTATCACACCTCTCACACCTATCACACCTCTCACACCTATCACACCTCTCACACCTATCACACCTATCACACCTCTATACCCATTCTGCAATCTGTTAATAAAGTTTTCAATCAATCAATCAATCAATCCGGGCCTGTGACGTCACTGTACCCATTCTGCAATATGTTAATAAAGTTTTCAATCAATCAATCAATCAATCAATCAATCAAACAATCCGGGCCTGTGACGTCACTGTACCCATTCTGCAATCTGTTAATAAAGTTTTCAATCAATCAATCAATCAATCAATCCGGGCCTGTGACGTCACTGTACCCATTCTGCAATCTGTTAATAAAGTTTTCAATCAATCAATCAATCAATCCGGGCCTGTGACGTCACTGTACCCATTCTGCAATCTGTTAATAAAGTTTTCAATCAATCAATCAATCAATCCAGGCCTGTGACGTCACTGTACCCATTCTGCAATCTGTTAATAAAGTTTTCAATCAATCAATCAATCAATCAATCAATCAATCAATCAATCAAACAATCAATCAATCAATCGGTCACTGTACCCATTCTAAAATCTGTTAATAAAGTTTTCAATCAATCAATCAGGGCCTGTGGCGGTCACGTGTACCCATTCTGCAATCTGTTAATAAAGTTTTCAATCAATCAATCAATCCCGCAGTGCAACGTGACCCAAATCAGCCAATGCCCGCAGTGCAACACTCCAATTCAGCCATTGGGTGGGACGGTCACGTGACCCAAATCAGCCAATGGAAGCGTCCGGGACCTCAGCCTGCGGGAGCTCAGCCTGCGGGACCCCAGCCTGCTGGCTTATAGCTTATCCGCAACAGTAAGTTACTTCCGGGGTAGGCCTGATTGGCCCCGACAGGCACGTGACGCGCAACTTTCTCTGCCGCGCGGCACGCTCCGCGGAGCGGAGCGGCAGAGCTTGCGGAATTATGTAACCGCCCAAATCCGCCATGATTTTCATTCGGCGCTTCAGCTCACCTGGCAGAGCAGCGGTCCTGCGGTCCTGCGGTCCGTTGTTGACGAGTTCGAATCCCATCAAATTTTTTTTTTTTAGCGTGATTTTTTTTTTAACGTGTATTCTTTCGCCGGTTAAGGTTAGGCATGGTTAAGGTTAAGGTTAAGGTTAGGCATTGTTTCGGAGTTGGTTAAGGTTAGAACGGTTAAGTTTAGGCGCTGTTAAGGAGCTGGTTAAGGTTAGAGTTTGTCTTAGAGAATGGCAATATTCTTTCTATGGTTAAGGTTAGGCATGGTTAAGGTTAAGGTTAAGGTTAGGCATTGTTTCGGAGTTGGTTAAGGTTAGAACGGTTAAGTTTAGGCGCTGTTAAGGAGCTGGTTAAGGTTAGAGTTTGTGTTAGAGAATGGCAATAGACAGCCTATTTCTGCGCGACAGCTCTCAGCAGCCTCGTTGCGCGTCCTGAGTTTGCCGCGTCACGTGCCTGTCGGGGCCAATCAGGCCTACCCCGGAAGTAACTTACTGTTGCGGAACAGTTACAGGCAGCCTGCTGGGCTCTGTGGTTCTGCAGGTGGATAGTATTGAATTATAGTACAATCAGTGAATGCTAATAGGGAACTCTTTTGGCAGAAGTGTCCACTAGGAGGGGCAAGAATAGACACTTCCTCAATAGGCTAACTAATAGACAGTCTCCTCCCCACCGTATGTATATATTCTCTCCCCACCGTATGTATATTTCTCTCCCACCCACCCACCCACCCTAATGTACAGTCTCCTCCCCATCATATGTATAAGATAAGATAAGATAAGATATTCCTTTATTGATCCCCTTGGGGAAATTCAATCATCATAGCAGCATGGGGGGAAGGGGGGGGGGGGGTACAGGTAGTAAAAAACAACACAGGCAGTGTAAACAATTAGGTCAATTTGGTCAATATAATTTACTATCTAACTAGCTGAAGAAAATATTCACATTATTCACAGTGTCACATAAGGTGCAGTATGCATGAATGAATGAATGAAAACTTTATTTAACAGATTGCAGAATGGGTACAATACAGTACGGCTCAATACACACAATTGTTAAGGGGATGCAGACCAGAGAAAGACGTTTGTCCATTTTCAATTCATATAGACATTTATGACATACACAACATACATGACATTTATGGCATAGGGACATATAGGTATTTAGTACTGATACATTTGTGACATAAACGGTATTCAAATATACAGTACTGTTACCCCTAGATCCTGACAGAGTATATACATATGATGGGGAGGGGACTGTACATTAGGAGGGGGTGGGTGGGTGGGAGAGAAATATACATACGGTGGGGTGGAGACTGTACATTTGGAGGGGGTGGGTGGGTGGGAGAGAAATATACATACGGCGGGGAGGGAATATATACATGCGGTGGGGAGGAGACTGTCTATTAGGAGGTGGTGGGGGGTTTGGGCATTTACGGTGGCCAGTTTCGAATTGCAGCCTCCCGTAGGTGCTCTTTAAGAGCGGTTTTGAATGTGGGTAGGGATTCACATTCCTTTACAGCTTTGGGTAGGGCGTTCCACATTGATGTGGCATAATTGCTAAACGTGTTTAGTCCCTTGTTTGAGCCGAATCTGGGTTTAACATGATTTGTTGAGCTTCCTCTGGTGTAGTGGTTGTGGTATTCACTGACCTTTGGGAAGTATTTTGACATGTACATGGGTACCTTAGTCGTATTGTGTATCTTGTAGACCAGGCCCATTGCAAGTTGCTGTACTCTGTCGTCTACTCTGTATATACTCTCTGTCAGGATATATGGGTAACAGCACTGTATATTTGCATATCGTATATGTCACAAATGTAACAGTCCTATATACCTGTATGTCATGTATGTCCCTATGCCATAAATGTCATGATGTCATATATGTTGTGTATGTCATAAATATCACTATGAATTGAAAATGGGCGACCCTGATATAAACAAGACAAACGTCTTTCTCTGGTCTGCATCCCCTTGACAAACAGGTCAGCGCCGTAGTCAAAAACAGTTTTTACCACCTTAGACTCCTGGCGAAGACAAAGGCATACCTCTCCCAAAGTAACCTAGAGACGGTGATACATGCCTTTGTCACCTCTCGCCTCGACTACTGCAATGCCCTTTACACGGGCATAGACAAATCCCTGCTTCGCCGCCTACAACTGGCGCCTCCTCACCAAAACAAAAAAACATGAACACATCAGCCCAGTTTTGGCCTCTGGCTGCCTGTTCGCTTTAGGATCGATTTTAAATTAGCCCTAAATGTTTTTAAATCACTAAATGGCACGGCTCCTCCCTATCTGTCTGAGCTCTTGCACCGCCACACCCCCCACCGATCCCTCAGATCAGCTGACCAGCTGCTATTGGTGGTGCCTAGAACTAGGCTCAAGACTAGGGGAGACAGAGCTTTCTCCACTGCAGCGCCTAGATTGTGGAACAGCCTCCCCCTTCGCGTACGGACCGCCCAGACCGTGCAGGCTTTTAAATCACTTTTAAAAAACCTACCTGTTCTCCTTGGCCTTCCCCCCCACTTAATCACTACTAGACCCCTGGCCCTTCTATCCTCTTTGTTTTACTATGCCCTACCTGTTTTTATTACTTTCATTGCTTTACTATGTTTTTAATCTTATATCCTGCATCATATTATTTAGTTTTTACTACTTTCATTGCTTTACTATGTTTTTAATCTTATATCTTACATCACATTATTTTGTTTTTATCAACCTGCCTGTGAAGCACTTTGGTGCCACCTGCCGCTGCCTGGAAATGTGCTATATAAATAAAATTGACTTGACTTGACTTAACAATTGTGTGTATTGAGCCGTACTGTATTGTACCCATTCTGCAATCTGTTAAATTCATTCATTCATTCATTCATTCATTCATTCATTCATTCATTCATTCATTCATTCATTCATTCATTCCTCTGTCATTGCTTTCAACACCACATACCGATTTGGGGGTTGTCTGCCTGACGGTCAGTCTCATCCTACTTACGCCCTAGAGAAGTCTCTTAACAAGAGGATAATTAAAACATTTGTCCCCAAACCCTTCATGACATGAAGAAACAGTGCAAATGTAGACATCAATGGTTGAGTGTGAGTGGCTCTTATCCAACAGCTCTTGGAGAGAACAAGGTTCACCTGACATGACAGGGAGTCCACATTCTTCATTTTGCCCAATTCAAGACATGTAGGCTTTTGAAGTTGATTCAGCCCTGATGTACTGAATAGGGCAAATTATGCCAGCTGACAGCCCATAGTTACACTGTACTTGGTTTCTGCCAAGGGCCAGACAAGGAGCGTCTCTCTCAGAATGTCTCTGCCTCTCAGGGGCCAGACAAGGAGCGTCTCTCTCAGAATGTCTCTGCCTCTCAGGGGCCAGACAAGGAGCGTCTCTCTCAGAATGTCTCTGCCTCTCAGGGGCCAGACAAGGAGCGTCTCTCTCAGAATGTCTCTGCCTCTCAGGGGCCAGACAAGGAGCGTCTCTCTCAGAATGTCTCTGCCTCTGAGGGGCCAGACAAGGAGCGTCTCTCTCAGAATGTCTCTGCCTCTCAGGGGCCAGACAAGGAGCGTCTCTCTCAGAATGTCTCTGCCTCTCAGGGGCCAGACAAGGAGCGTCTCTCTCAGAATGTCTCTGCCTCTGAGGGGCCAGACAAGGAGCGTCTCTCTCAGAATGTCTCTGCCTCTGAGGGGCCAGACAAGGAGCGTCTCTTTCAGAATGTCTCTGCCTCTCAGGGGCCAGACAAGGAGCGTCTCTCTCAGAATGTCTCTGCCTCTCAGGCGCCAGACAAGGAGCGTCTCTTTCAGAATGTCTCTGCCTCTCAGGGGCCAGACAAGGAGCGTCTCTCTCAGAATGTCTCTGCCCTCTCAGGGGCCAGACAAGGAACGTCTCTCTCAGAATGTCTCTGCCTCTCAGGGGCCAGACAAGGAGCGACTCTCCTAGGGACCCCTCCTCCTCTCCCTCTACACCAAATCTCTGGGTAACATTATCACGTCTCATGCCTTCTCGTATCATTGCTATGCCGATTGTTAGGGATTAGTTGTAATAGGACCCAGTAGCAGACAGGACAAGGAGGAAGCAGGCAGGACGTGACGAGTACTGATTCAAACCAAAAGCTTTACTTAAACAAGGCACAAAAACAAACACAGGGAAAACACTTACTAACACAAGGAGACTAGGAACGAATAGCATGAACGACCACGACCATGACAGTAGACAACAGCTAAAGCAATGAACCCACAAAGAGACAAGGAAACAGAACTTAAATACACAAGGTAATTGACACATGAGGGTTGATTGGAAATGAGACACACCTGGGAGGGAATACAGACTGGCAGACTAAAGTGACACTAATACAAGACAAGACTGAACACTAGACAAGAGTAACACTAGAAACATAACATCAACACAAGGAATCTAACACACTAGGAACATAACACTAACAGGGGAACATGAAGGGCAAGAGACACACTGGGAGACACAGTAAAAGGGGAAGGATGCAGAGGAACATAGAAACATTAAAGATCCACCAGTGCATGAGGAGGGTATGCACAAGTGAGGGTAGTCCAAGTGTAGGTGAGGGGATTTGTCCATGAGAAGGCGGGGGGTAGTCCATGCACAGGTGGGGGGAAGTGAGGTGGAGGGATAAGTCTAGGAATAAGAGGGGGAAGAGGGCAGGACCAGGCGGAACATAACACCAATGATACTCAACTCTTCCTCTCCTTTCCTCCCTCAGATGTATCCATGTCTCTGAGTGGATCTCGGCCTGTCTGTCCGACATCTCCACCTGGATGACGACCAACCACCTCAAACTGAACCTAAGCAAAACAGAATTGCTTCACCTGCTGGCCGAATCCTCCACGCTGACCATCCTTTCCATGCATTCCCGACCGCCAAGAACCTTGGTGTAGTCCTTGATGATCGGCTGAACTTCTCCACTCGCTGCAACAACCAGAACCTGCAGATTCCTCCTGAGCAATCAAGTTATCAAGTTTGCTGACGACACAGTCATGGTGGGCCTGATCTCTGCAAATGACGAGAGGGCCTACCTGGGTAGAGGACCTGCCGCAATGGTGTCGGGAGAACAGCCTCTCCCTGAATGTCAGCAAAACGAAAGAGATGATTGTGGACTTTAGGAGGTTGGGGGCCAGGGACTACAGCCCCCTCAGCATCTACGGGGCACCGGTCGAGAGAGTGGACAGTTTTAAGTACCTCGGAGTCCACATATCCGAGGACTTGACATGGACCACACACATTGACAGTGTAGTGAAGAAGGCATGGCAACGCCTCTACTTCCTTAGGCGCCTAGGGAAGTTCAAAGTGAGTCAGAAGATCCTCAAAAACTTCTACTTGTGCACAATAGAGAGCATCCTGACTGGTAACATCACCTCCTGGTTTGGGAATAGCACCGCACAAGACCGCAGCAGACTACAGAGAGTGGCCTATTCAGCCGAGCGCACAATTGGAGGTGGGCTTCCCACTCTCCAGGACCTTTATAACAAGTGTTGCAGGGCCAAAGCTAAGAGAATAATCAAAGACACTAGTCACCCAAACAACTGCCTCTTTGAACTGCTGCGGTCAGGCAAGCGCTAGACTAGGAGATTGCGCTCGTCACCAATGCAAGAGGCTGCGGTCTCGACTCCCGGAGTCAGCATTGCTTGAGGCTTGGGCTGATCGTCATACTAACTCGTTTGGCTGGGTTAGGGGGAGGGCAAGTCATGGGTGGGAATCTGGCATTGTGGACAGCGACGCCTACAAGTCAAGTCTGGGCGCTTGCTCAGCGGAGGCAGGAATTGATGAAGGCAGCGTGACCTCCCACGCGTTACACTTCACCAATGAGAGTCCTCGCTGCCAGGTGAAAAAAGAGTCACTGGCTGTCGCTGCACGTGTCGGAGGAAGCGTGCGGATGACTTCAGGGTTCCCTTGTACCGACCAGTAGGAGAACATGCGCACAACAACCAGGTAGGGGAGGGGGGGAATTGGCACAACGACAAAAAATTGGGACGGGGAGAAAACAGAGAAAAATCGGAAAAAGAAAGGATAAAAAAAAAATCTAAATAGATGTGGCTGTGTGTAGCAACTAGGGCATGTGAGCGGTGCGGCATGTGAGCGGTGCGGCGCGTGAGCGGCGCGGGGAGCGGAGCGGGCGGTTTTGACGTGAGCGAGGAGTGGGTTTTAAAATGGGTCAGCGCGACGTCCGGAGCGAGAGTTCTCCTCCGCTCCAATCCACTCCAGGCCGCTCACAGTGGTTTAACACTGATGTAATATACATGTAGTACAATGCCAAATCAACAGATGGTGATGTACAAACATGAAGGCCATTTTCAACCAATGAGAAGGGTGAACCTGTGATATCCTGTTCAGGCTTTGTCACTCACATCCTGGGGCAGAGAAGGAGGAGACAGGGACGATAGTCGTTCAGTTTGAGGGTGAGGTTAGTCCGAAAGTGGTATTCTTAGGGTATTTGGCATATAGGGTTAGGGAGTTTGTGCCGAATCCGTTGAGGTGTTACAGGTGCCAGGAGTTTGGACATATAGCTAATGTGGTAGATGTAGTGGGGAGCATAAGTATGGGGAGTGTGAACAGGGAGTGGAGCCGAGGTGTTGTAGTTGTGGTGGGAAGCATAGTGTAGCGTATTGGGGTTGTGAGGCGATGAAACTAGAGGTAATGGTCCAGCAGGTGCGAAGGGAAGGTGGGATTTCATATGCGGAGGCAGCTAGGAAGGTAGGACAGGGACAGCAAGACAAGGGACAGGGGTTTAGAGAAGGGCAGTTGGCAGTAAGGATAGTGCAGGAGGATCAGGGAAAGCAAGATGGGGGGCAGGGTTTTAGGGTAGGGCATCTGTCGGTAGAGGAAGTTCAGGCGGAGGAAGAGAGGGTGTTTAGGGAGAAGTTGGATATGGTGGCCTTTGTGGCAGGAGTGGTGAATACAACAGCGACGGTTAGCAGTAGGACAGAGAGGACTAGGTTGATAGTTCTAGCAGCAGTGGGACACTTGGGGATGAAGGGGTTGACAGTGGAGGATGTTATGAGGGAGTTAAACAGGGTGGCTGATCAAGTAGCGTTAGAGAAGGGGGGTGTGAGTGAGCGAGTAGGTCAGAGTCAGGCCACGGGGGGCGAAGCATGTGTCGCAGAGTGGGTATCAGTCAGGAGGAAGCAGTGTTAGCTGCACGCCATTGGACGGTGTGGGGGATGAAGGATTCCAGTAGATGGCGGTAGAGTAGAAGGAGAAGAGAATTTGTGAGAAGATCAATCAGTTAGGCAGCAATACGCCGAAAGGTGTCTAGTCTGCCGGAAATCACACGAAGAAGAAGAAGAATCACATCCTGTTAGAAAAAGTTTTGACGCCATTGTTGTTGTCGTTAGCTTACATGCTAACGTTAATGGCAGCGACCATAGCATTGTGGCTAGGCTAGCTATCATCACTTAATAGAGCTAGTGAATGGATAAACAACGTTATTTAACATTGCAGAATGGGTACAATTACAATGCGGCTCAATACAAATAATTGTTAAGGGGCCCAGGGGGTGTAGACTGTTGTAGTTTGAGCTAATTTACACCATGCTCAAAAAATAAAAACTGCAGAGCGATGTGGCGCGGGGAGCGGGGAGCGCTCGATTCAAGGTGAGCGATGAGCGAGCGGAGAGCGACTTGGGGGCGGGGTCAACATGAGCGATTAGCTGAGCGGACCAAGCTTTAAAGAGCGAAGAGCGGATTTCTCGCCCGCGCCGATCCGCTCACGTGGCCTGGTAGCAACACGAACGCCGATACTCTGCCCATGGGAACAACTGTTCTGATGACAGTCTAATCCCTCCAGTATGTCAGGTCTGATGATGCTGACTGGGGGACCATCAGTGGTCTCCATTGTTGGCATGTAGCAGACAGGCCAGACCACAGGCCAGACCACATGAGGTGAGGAGGACCTTTAAGAAAGTGAATATCAAGAAGGCAGCAGGACCGGACGGCATCCCCGGCCGCGTCCTAAAAGTCTGTGCCGACCAACTGGCCCCGGTATTCACTGACATATTTAACCTGTCCTTAGAACAGGCTGTCATCCCCACCTGTTTGAAGAAGTCCACCATCATCCCTGTACCCAATAAATTTCTACGACCACTTGCCTCAACGACTACCGCCCTGTAGCTCTCACCTTCATAGCCATGAAGTGCTTTGAGAAGCTAGTGAAGGGCTACATCTGTTCCTCCCTCCCCATCAACCTGGACCCCCTGCAATTTGCATACCGCCCCAACAGGTCCACGGAGGACGCCATAGCCCATGTACTGCACACAGCAGCATCACACCTGGACAAGAGGCAGGGGAACTATGTGAGAATGCTATTCATCGACTACAGCTCAGCATTCAATACCATAGTCCCCTCCAAACTCATAGCCAAGCTCAGGGACCTGGGCTTGAACTATGACCTCTGCCAGTGGGTCTTGGACTTCCTGACGGGCAGACCCCAGGTGGTGAGAGCAGGCAACTGCACCTCCTCATCCATCACCCTCAACATAGGGGCCCCACAGGGCTGTGTTCTGAGTCCCCTCCTCTACTCCCTGTACACACATGACTGTGTGGCTCAGCGGAGCAACAACACAATCATCAAATTTGCTGACGACACAGTAGTGGTGGGCCTGATCTCTGCAAACGACGAGAGGGCCTACCTGGAAGAGGTCAAGGTCCTGGCGGGATGGTGCCAGGAGAACAGACTCTCCCTGAATGTCAGCAAAACAAAAAAGATGATTGTGGACTTTAGGAGGTCGGGGGTCAGGGACTACAGCCCCCTCAGCATCGACGGGGCACCGGTTGAGAGAGTGAACAGTTTTAAGTACCTCGGAGTCCACATTTCCGAGGACTTGACATGGACCACACACATTGACAGTGTTGTGAAGAAGGCACGACAACGCCTCTACTTCCTCAGGCGCCTAAGGAAGTTCCAAGTCAGTCAGAAGATCCTTAAGAACTTCTACTCTTGTACAATAGAGAGCATCCTGACTGGCAATATCACCTCCTGGTTTGGGAATAGCACCGCACAAGACCGTAGCAGACTACAGAAAGTGGCACGTTCAGCCGAACGCACAATTGGAGGGGGGCTTCCCACCCTCCAGAACATTTACAACAAGTGGTGCAGGGGTAAGACTAAGAGAATCATCAAGGACTCCAGCCACCCAAACAACTGCCTCTTTGAACTGCTGCAGTCAGGCAAGCGATACCGGAGTCTCATGGCGAGCACAGAAAGACTCAGAAGAAGCTTATATCCCCAGGCCATCAGGCTGCTCAACGAACAATAAACACTATGCAACAACCACCAAATGCACACAGCACACACATCCACACGCGCACACTCACTTTAAACAAACAACACACTGCAGCACCCACTCTCCACACTTTAGATCACCTAAACACACTTTATATTTATTGGTAAAGGATTTGCACTACAACTCGTACACCTTACTGTAAATTGTACCTAAATTGTACCTCATCCCATTTCTGCTTTGCACTATATAGTATTGTATATTAGTACATTGCATAGTATATTGTATATTGTATGGTAACTCAGTTACTTCTATTCTGCATCGAACATTGTACATATGTCTATACTGAACACTGTGACTTCTATTTTTACTTCTATTACATGCTATACTATTTTATTTCATACTTATCTTGTCTAGCACAGTCTCTGGAGCGTAACAGTAAGAAGCATTTTGTATAAAAGTATTCTGTACTTCTGTATGACAACTATTAAAGAAACTTGAACTAATAGTGAGGTGAACTCTGTGCCAGAGAGGGGGTTGCAGGTGAAGTGGGGATAGCCACTTTGGGCAGAAAGCGAGTGGGGTTACGAGGAACTTGTCTCTGATTTAGTGTGTGTGTGGGGGGGGGGGGCACTTTGTTGGCGGAAGACTCTTTGCTGTGGGATATGCAATGCATGATCAATTCTTTATTTACACAAACATGACAAAACTCACTCCTCCCGCTCCTCCAAACCCAACACTTCTCCCTCCATTGATTAGGTTGTTGTCAGCTTGCCTTGCAGGGTGTTCTTTGCCCAACTCTCTGCCACTGGAGTCAAAGGGTGGAGGTCCAGAGGTTAATGATTGCAGTTTGGCCATTTGGATCTGCCACTTTTGCCCCGCAGCTTATGATGTTCTTAAGCCAGAGATGTGGTGCCAGCCGTTTTTCTCTTCCCTCCACTTTGACCAGCTTCTTTGTCATCTTGTGCCAGTCTTCCCCAAACCGTGAGCTGTAGGAGACGGCACAGAGCAGGAGGTCACATGCACTTCGGCAGGATGATAGTGCTGGTACGGTGGCGTAGTGGTAACACTGTCGCCTCACAGCAAGAAGGTCCAGGGTTCGATTCCCGCTTGGGGACCAGGTTTCCGCGATGCCAGTTACCCAGGTGGGGTATCTCCCAGGCCTTTCTGTGTGGAGTTTGCATGTTCTCCCCGTGCTCGCAAGGGTCCCACCCCCCCCCCCCCCCCCCCCCCGGTAAGAGAAACCCAATGGAAAAACATGCACAACAACAGATCGCTAACGCTGTCTTTCCGTGACGAAGACGGGCAGGAGCACTTGGATGGTCCCCGGGCGTGGCTCACGCCACAGCCCTCGTCTGCTCCCGGCTGCCCTTGGGGGGAAGGACGACAGGATGGGTTAAGCGCAGAGGAGTATCGCATCGGCAATCCTAAAGACAATGCATGCGTGTGTGTTCCGGTGTGTGTGTGTTAAAAACTAACCACTGTGTGTGCCGCTAAAACACTGAGTGTCGTTGCATGCCGAATAAAGACCTCTGCGACAGGTCCTGCATTATTATATTATATTATTATTAAAGTTTCATCCCAGAGCAACAGTCTGCACCTTGGTGGGGGAGAGGGGTGCACATGCAACAAGGTTAATATCATGTACATCTTTGTCTCTCCAATCCTAAGTCAACTCAAGCAGTGCTAGCTGTCGCCTGAGCCTGACCCATAAGGCAAGTAACATTGGGGTACAGTTTTGCTGCTGCTGAAGAAAGTGAGTGAGGGGCCAGCACTGGAGTCAGCTCTTCTTTCAGTTGAGGAAATCCATGGCGCACTTGGTCAACGAATCCTTGGACATGGGAGACCTTGATGCTTGAGCTGAGGCTTTCACTCTGGGCAGATGCAGCATCTACTCCTCACCAATGTACTCAAAGGCTGAAGGGGGGCAGCCACTTGCTTGTGGTCCAGTTTGTTGACCTTCGGCAGGGGAGGGGGAACTGGAACATTAAATCCCACTGTTGCCCAATGAATGATGGGTTGAGTGGGTCGCACTGGAGGCCCAGCTGGTTCTCCAGGTCTGAGCCTGCCAGGGATGACCGCTTGAACACGTGCTGATCACAGACTTCAGCATCGACTTGCTTACCCCAAGTAGCACTCTGGCTAGATGCTGTTCATCTGACAGGGTGTTGTCGTCAGAACCACTCTCCTCATCGAACTCTTCTTCCTCGCGGGCATTGGTTGGCTGTGGGAGTCTGACTTTCACAACAGAAGACGAGCTGGAAGTCCTTGTTGGCACCTTGTGTGTAATACAGCAGCATGGGGTAGCACAGAGCCCTCATCTGCTGTGACAGCTTGGCACAATCTTGACAGGCTTTGGCATCTTCGGCACTGTGCCATATGTGATCCAAACCAAGGCAGATGATGCACAGCGCTCATGGCTGTCGGTTGGTATCCAGGGCAAGCGTGCATTTCCACTTGCAGAATTGTAGACACCTTCAGGAGTTTGCTGAACAAAACTGAATCGGAGATGGGAGGTAAATACGTGGCCTTAAATACCCTTGGGTGCGTGGAATTATGGAGACAATGCTGTGCCGCTCATTGAATATTGGCTGGCTGGTAGGTATACTGTGGTTCAGGAGCTCCCCCTCCCCCTAAAAGACAAGGGGCATCTCTCTAGATTCACTCAGTTTGTCCCTACAAGCTGCCTCGTGGTTTTATTTCCAGCTTCTCTGTTAGTTTTCATCGATCCGTTGGGACAATGGTTAGAAATGACTTATTTATTCTCCTTGTGGCAAAGAAAATGTTGGTGCTCTGGATTGCAGTCAAAGATTTGCTTTTGCAGTCAAAGCCTGTAAATAGGCTCCTCTCCAGGTTCTATTCTGAATACCAGCTAATTGTTTGGTATCCATGGAAACAACTCCAAGGGCTTGTGCTTGAACTGCAGAAGATATTGGAATGCAACTGCACAATAAAGCTGACAAATAATGGCGATAGTGGTACAGTACACGTCGGTAAATGACAAACGTTAAACACAAACCGTTCACATGCGGTTTGCTGTCCAAGTCGACCAGTCAGTCAAAGGGGAATAATCTTCCTTTACTAAGGAAAACGTCTAGATTATTCTGCTACACATACATGCACATGCACTTATTCAGCCTATTCAACCAATCAAACCGGCTCATTGAACAGGACTGTTTCAAAACATTCAGTGCCATGTGAGATTAGACAGACAGCCACAATTAACATAATTATCAACAATTATCACCTTTATGTCATTATTCCCTGTGAAAGTGGTGCGAATCGTGCGATAAAACACATAGATATGTGCGTGCGTCTGTGTGTGTCCTATTCAGAATGTAAATTGATGTCAGGAGTGTGTGGGTAGCAGGCAGCCTCTGGATAACAGTGATACAGAGAGGAAGAGAGATGGAAAGGAATAAGAGGAAGACGATGAGTGGGTGTTGGAGAAATACACTCAGCCTTTAGGATAGCTCTCTATTAATATCCCCCCCATATTATATATGATTTAATATTAGTATAGTGTAGAGCAGTGTTCCTCAAATGGGGGTACATGTACCCCTAGGGGTACGTGGGAGTACTGCAAAGGGTACACAGGAAGATTAATACTAAATAAATAAATAAATAAATAAATAAATAAATAAATAAATAAATAAATAAATAAATAAATAAATAAATAAATAAATAAATAAATAAATAAATAAATAAATAAATAAATAAATAAATAAATAAATAAATAAATAAATAAATAAATAAATAAATAAATAAATAAATAAATAAATAAATACAAATAAAGTGCTGTATAATAGAATCAAGACAGAACCCATTAGAGGGCTGTCTGCCTGACAACCAGTCTCATCCTCCTTGTGCCCTTGAGAAATCTCTTAAACATCTGGGCTAGAGGTTCTGAGAGGGGGGGCTGTCGCTGGGCTACAAAGAAAACCACAGCAAGTATGGATGAAGAATGTGTATATCAATACTAAACCCGCACCAATCTGGTTTCAGAGCCAATCACCGCACAGTTTCAGCCATCATTAGTCACAAATTAAATAGTTTTGGCACTTGACAAAAGGAACCATTGTGCCGCCCTATTTATTGATCTGTCAAAAGCTTTTGACGCTGTCGATCACCACTTGCTCTTAGAGAGATTGATTGATTGATTTGGATAGTGGCGCATGTGATTGGTTTGGGGATTATTTGTCTGATAGGCGACAGTGTGTGAAGTCGGGTTCAGCCCAATCTGAATTTCTATTGATAACTAAAGGAGTGCCACACAATTTTCTAGGATCCAGAAACATAGATTAAAATAGTAGTATAATTTAGTATATCCACTCTAAATGGTTCCACTAACGAGAGAGTCACTGAATATAACTATCTTGGCATTTGGCTTGATGAAGAATGTACCTTTTAAATACCACAGCCAATCGCACTAGCAAACTGAGACAAGATATTTTACAGAAACAAATCCAGCTTCCCTTTGATTTGCAGAAAGAGAAGTGTTGAAGCAGTCTTTATGTCAGTTTTGGATTATGGTGATGTAATTTACAGAAATGCTGCCCCTTCCACTCTCCTAGACACGGTCTATCAATCTGCTCTTAGATTCATTACTGGTGATAGTTACGGCACGCATCATTGCATTCTGTATGATAAGGTGGGTTGGTCTTCTCGAGCAGAGAGGCGAAATAGCCATTGCTGTTTATCTTTAATAAGGCCATTGATGGAAAATTGCCAACATATATCGCAATGATGGTAGATTGGAATGATGGTCCTTATCTGACCTGCTCAAATGAAGGTCCCACAAATTAAATCTGAACTTGGTACATCTGCCTTTTGTTTTGATGCACTAGCTTCCTAGAATTATCTTCAACTCACTCTCAAAATGAATACCCCACTATCAGAGAATTTGGACAATTTAAGAACATGATCACAAACCTCCTCCTACCTACCTCAGTATGTAACTGTTTTTAATTTAAGAACATGATCACAAACCTTCCTACCTCACAATGTAACTGTTTTTAATTTAAGAACATGATCACAAACCTTCCTACCTCAGTATGTAACTGTTTTTAATTTAAGAACATGACAAAACTCCCTACCTCAGTATGTGTATATACAGTATGTAAAGGTACACATATCCGTACCAAACCGTTTCAGTGTGTACCGTACCGAACGGCTGTGTACCGAACGAATACAACGGTATGTTAACCACTAACGACCACCCACAATCTAATATAATTTTTTTACAAGTTGATTATTAATTTCAATATAGAATATTCGTTGACAGCCCTACCCTACAAGTACAATTCGTTACTGCACACTACATCAACCCTGAGTGGAACATGGAAAGCCAAACTTTCCCCCACTGTACCGAAAACCCATACCGAACCTTGACTGCAAAACCTAGGTACGTACCCTACCGTGGTTTTTGTGTACTGTTACACCCCTAATATATATTGTGGCAGAACGGCTGGCGTGGTAATAGACAACCGCTGTGTCGGCCAAGGTACTGGGGCATATGCCCATATTAGGAGGTCCGGAGACTCCCGCCCGTGCAGAGCGCATCAGCACAGATGAAGCGCACCTGTGCCAGACGCGCCCGAGACAGGTGAGCGCAATCACCTGTCAATCAAGTAGCATACAAAATGGAGACCAAGATACAGAGGCATTGGAGTAGCTGAGGCGAAACCATATGGAAGGAGAGGACGTGAGTAAAGAGAAGAGAAGAGGAAACGATTATTGTCTGTGTGACCAATGCGCTGTTTATCTGCTTTTGGAAGGAGGACCCTGCTGTGTGCTGTAACCCGCGTCTGTCTGAGAACCCGCATGTGTATCGACCCCTGCTTGTCTGACATCTCTTCTCTCGGATCAACCCCCACCCGTATGAGAATCGCTCTATGTGTACCGGACCCCTCTGAAAGATAGGACTTGTTTTTCATATGTGTACATAATGTAAATATCTATAGATGACAGCAGACATCTACTCTGACAGATCTATAGATCTTAAAAGAGGAGACAGCCGGTGTGTGTCTTCACTCAGCTAGGTGGTGGGAGAGCCACAGAGCAGGGTGTGTGAGTGATAGAGCCAAGGTCATCGGCCGAGGTGTTAATATCAACAGAGATAGCAGGCCGCTGGTAGGGGAAGATTTGGGTCAGAGGTGTCACCACTGTTGCTATAGTAACAGTAGAGAGAGAGAGAGAGAGCCGTTGCAATGGCTAACAGCCGTTGCAATTGAAATACACTCCATAGCTGGGGGTTCTTCCGGGTTGAGTCAAACTAGGACGTGAAGCTGACACATAGGGACGTTGAGAGAGAGACAGCAGAGATCCCGTTCACCCTCCGATAGCCGGAGGGGGGGGAAGGGGAATGCCACGAGATCGCTAGCTTTGGCTAACAGGGAAGGATTTTGGCTAACCACTAGGCCTCAACCACCATCGAACTGATAGCAGGAGAGACTGGTAGAATTAAGGAATTCAATAGACCTTCAAAGACTTTTCAGAACTGTTTTCCATCTGGTACAGAGGCTATGTTTATGGAATAAACATCAATATAAAGGAAAGGTATCACGTTTCCAGTGTGTCATTTTCTTCTGAGTCGGATGCATTACGGGGAGAGAGAGGGTGCCAGCCAGTACGAGGAGTAAGGTATAAACAACACAACGCAGACATCACGGGAAAACAGAGAGAGATTACTGGCTGAGAACCCGATTATCCAACACAGCTAATGGACCAAGATTATTCTATTGTATTATGGACTGGCTAATGATTACCCTAACCTCTCCTTTTCCCCTAAACAGTAATAAAACTGCTGTTAACACATTAATTGCCAAAAACTAGTTAACTCGTTATTGCCCACCAATCTAATATCGGCAAAAACGAGTTAACTAGTTTTTATGATCGTTATTTCTTTTATTCACTATATCTATTAATAATTCATGGCTGCAGCCTCTGCAGACCCTGGTGAATGTGTCTGAGCTGGCAGACGGTCAACACCGGCCTCTACTGCCTTGCGGAGCTATTGCACTCCATTGGAAACGGTCTGGTGTGTTTTCTGAGCCGATCTGAGCTGTGGGGGCAAGGTTTAAATACTTGGGCGAGGCAGGGGCCTACAACGATGGCATGGAACACTAACCCCGCCTGCCCGTTCATGTGTAATGCTCGGTTGTCACAATCCGCCTGTTCAGCCTGGCCACGTCCCCCCGCCAATTCAGAGACCCTTCCCTGCACCCCCCTTTCCCTCAGCCTCTCTTGGACAGCTCCCTACTCATCCTGCTCCCATCCCTAAGCATGTGCTGCCATCTAGTGGACTTCTCCCGCTACTGCCGCTGTTGTTGGCCATTCATGTTTGTATTCTCAATATGTCCTTAATGTCTAATATATTCTCTGTCATGTTGTTCATGTTGCCCACTCTGTTTCCTGGTCTGGTCTAGTGTGTTGTCTCTTGTATTTGTATGTATTGTTATTCAGTCCTGTCATGTATTTGGTGTAGGTGTGGGCGATATATCGAGTATACTCGATGTATCGCGGATTGTTCTACCCGAGATGTAGTACTGTACTATATTGCGAACATCGAGTATTAGTTTATATGGCGCCGCCCGCGGCCGAGAGACACTCGCAGTGCTTTCCTCGAGAAGGGACGGCGGAGCTATAGGCTAACGTTAGTGTACTGGTCCCGAGTGTAGCAGGGACGGCGGAGCTATAGGCTAATGTTAGTGTACTGGTCCCGACTAGCAGGGACGGCGGAGCTATAGGCTAACGTTAGTGTAGTCAGGGCTGTACAGTGCGATATAATGTTGCGGTTGTAATTTCATTAGACAGACCAGCGCGGACCTTTAATAACATGCAATTTAATTGACACGAGCAATGAGCTAACGGTAGCTGCTAACCAAGGTATCCATTAGGATTATGCTAAGCTAACTAGCGATAGCTGCTAACCATGGAAAACGGTCAAAGCGGACTCCACAAGACTAGTTCCATTCGTGAGGAAAGGGGGTGGGTTATATTGACAACGCTTGACAACAGAAGTTTAAACATAACTTCATATTTATTGGTTATTCGTTTCTGTATATCATCCAATTTCCATCTCTGTGTCTCCATCTCCATCTCTTCCTGTTTACATTTGAGTGTGACGTCATCACCTACGGCAGCTTAGATGATCAAAACGCGAACCTAGAACAAAACCCGAGGGGGGGGGGGGGGGGGGGGGCTGGCTCTCTTGTTCATTCTCGCCCCCTCTCTCTCTCTCTCTCTCTCTCTCTCGCTCTCTGTCTACATTCAATGATTTAAAGTAGCCAAACGTTACAGACAGTATAAATACTAACTGGATAGTTGATGATATAAACATTTAATTTCATTATCTGAAATATTCTAAAATCATTAAGTCTGCTATAAGCCATTATACCTTTGTGTGTGATTATTATTTTCTCACAGTAGTGTGTGTGTATATATATATATATACATATATGTGTGTGTGTGTGTTTGGCTAAAGTGGATAGAAAACACAGTACTGTGCAAAAAAAAGGCACCCAAGAGTTTTTATATAAATGGTCTTAGATGTAAATAATTTTTTTTATTAGTGTGTCAGTAGACTACTCTTAGTACATTTTCATTAAATTATTTTTTAAAGCATCTTCATGGTTTAATAATGCAAACATATGTTGCAGGGACTTATTATAATCATCATATTGGCGTGACTGTATGCATCAAAGGGTTAAATCATTTTTAAGTGCTTTAGAG
This sequence comes from Notolepis coatsorum, assembly GCF_963971535.1. Classification (NCBI taxonomy): domain Eukaryota; kingdom Metazoa; phylum Chordata; class Actinopteri; order Aulopiformes; family Paralepididae; genus Notolepis; species Notolepis coatsorum. Next base: position 63,897,856 of record NC_140168.1, on the reverse strand, counting down.
GAAATGTCAAAATATCGCGATATATATCGTGTATCGCGATATGGCAAAAAGAAAATCGCGATATCATTTAGAGGCCATATCGCCCAGCCCTAATTTGGTATCACTTTGTTTGTCAGCGTGTGTCTCTGTCCAGGTGTGTCTCATTGTAATTAGTCTCCCTATATATGCTGTGCTTCCCTGTTACTCCCCTGTCGGTTCGTTATCAATGGTATCATTGTTTCCTGTATCCTGTTAACCTGTCTCTGGTCTGTACCCTGTGATAATGAGTTTTTGTATTTTGTTCTCTGCCAGCATTGCTGAGGTTTTTGTTCGTGTTTGGTAGTGTACTGTATTGCTGCCTTGTAAAATACAAGTAAAGCCTTTTTGTTGAACTACACCCCGTCGAGTCCTGCCTGCCTCTCTCTTCTCGTCCTGTTCTGCATTTTGGGTCCACACCACCACCAAACCGTAACATCGGTAATGTCGGGGACAGGATCGCTGTGGATAACTGGAATGGCGATCAGATAATTGGATATTTTTTTTTGCATTACATCAGAGACAAGGTAAGAACACTATATATAAAATCTTGCGTTGATCGGATATTTCTTTCTCCCGCGATCAAAGCTATCTGTGTGGACCGTGTTGTGCTTTTTACCGTTGGCTGCGGTGGGGGCGGGGGGGGCGAGCGCGCCGCTACGAGGGCACGAGGAGACATAATAATGATAATCTAGCATTGATTTCAGGATGATTAGATAATCAGCCGAAAAATTACAACGTGATAACTGGATTACACTAAAATGCCTTTTTCTCGTCTTTTCCTGGAATTACTCAGAATCACTCAAACTATACTCATAATCAAAATGGTATAAAACGGAAATGTACAGATGAAAAAACAATCTGTTTTTTGCATGTTGACCAGAAGCAACTCACTGACAGTCGACGGCGTTATTAGATCCATAGCTATAATATAAAATATAGTTTTAGGACTCGCAAGTTTGGCATTCTAAAACTATATCCATTGAATAACGCACTGGCGCTGAAGGCCATCAGCGCCCCCTGCTGCTGGCGTCCAATGTGTTAGACGTGCTTCTACCTTGTGCCGTGTGGGTTTTGTTCATTCCAATCTGGTGACAGCTCGTAACACCCCTGAGTCTGTCACAATATATATATGCTATGAAATGTCATATGTAATGAAAAAAGATATAATAAAATAGAAAATAATAATGAATTAAAAGCTGTATAACAGAATCAACACTTATGATACTATGTCCCACATTACTGGATTTTTTATGTTTGACTGAAACATGGCAAAATAAACAGGATTTCATCACACTAAACCAAGCTACACCCCCTGGTTACATCTACCTCCAGAAACCGCGCTCCACGGGCCGTGGCGGCGGGCTGGCTGTCATTCATCGTACAGACTTCCAGGTCAAGGAGATCCCCACTCCTGATCTCACATCATTCGAATGCATTACATTCTCTCTCTCCGGATCTCCTGAACCTCAACCTCAATTCGCCCTGATTTACCGCCCCCCCAAAGCCTCCACCACCTTCCTGTCAGAGCTAACCGAGCTCCTGTCCTCCTTCTGCTCCAGGTCCCTCACCACCTATCTGCTCGGAGATTTCAACATTCATGTTGACTCCACCAACTGCAACTTTGCCGCTGATTTCCTGTCGCTTCTGGACTGCCTCAGCATCACGCAGCATGTCCAGGGCCCCACCCACTCCAAAGGTCACACTCTGGATCTGGTCTGCTCCACCGGTAACCCCCCCTCCCACCTGCAGTGTCTAGACCTTGCGGTATCTGACCACCATGCCATTCTTTTCACTGTCCCTATCCCCCCGCCCAGGCAGCGCCCAACGCGCACCCTCACATTCAGGGACACCAAGTCAGTGTGTGCATCAGCCCTATCTGACCTCATCACTACCCACATGGCCCCGGTTCCCTCCGATACCTCCCCGGACACCTTAGCGGCCTGTTACAATGCTGCCCTCTCCCTCAGCCTGGACTCTCTGGCGCCCCTCAGAAGCCGGAATGTGTCCTTTCCTCGCCCTGCCCCATGGTTTACCTCTGACCTCCGCTCTATGAAAAGAGTGGGTCGACGACTGGAGCGACTCTCCAGGCGATCTGGCCTCACCGTCCACCGTCTGGCCTTCGTCGACCACGTGAGGTCCTACAGAGAGGCTCTCTCCAAGACTAGGACCGCGTACTACTCCACCCTCATCACCTCACAGCAAAATAACCCCAGATCGCTTTTCTCAACCATAAATCGTCTCCTCCGCCCTCTCACTGCCTCCCACACTGATGCTCCTGACCTCTGCTCTAAGTTCCTGGACTTTTTCCAGGCTAAAGTGACTTCCATCCACCAACAACTCATGGTGCCCGCCCCCTCCCCTCCTCACTTACCCCTGACGCCGGACTACATGCTCCCAGCTACATCCCTCCATCCCCAGTGCTCTCTCTCCTCCTTCTCCCCAGTGGATGTTCCGCTGGTCATGAAGCTGGTTACCAGAGCCAAAGCTTCCACCTGCTCCCTCGACCCCATGCCTACGGTACTGGTCAAGGCCTGCCTTCCTACCCTCTGCCCCATCATAACGGACATCATCAACTCCTCTCTGTCATCTGGAATAGTTCCCTCCTGTTTCAAAACCGCCTCCATCACTCCCATCCTAAAAAAGCCTGGTTTGGACCCTGAGGTGCTGGACAACTACCGGCCGATCTCCAACCTTCCTTTCCTAAGCAAAACCTTGGAAAGGGCAGTCGCCGCCCAGCTTCATCAACATCTGTCCAACCATGAGCTCTACGAACCCCTTCAGTCAGCCTACCGAGCACATCACAGCACAGAGACCGCCCTCATCAAGATCACTAATGACCTCCTCCTTGCTGCAGACTCCGGACACATCAGCCTCCTCATCCTTCTCGACCTCTCCGCAGCGTTTGACACAATATCTCACTCAGTCCTCCTCAAATGCCTCTCCGACAACCTAGGCATCACCGGTACAGCTCTGTCATGGTTTCATTCATATCTCACTAATAGATCTCAGTTTGTCAGCGTCAGCGGCTCATCCTCCCCCCCGGCCCCAGTCAACCACGGTGTCCCCCAGGGCTCTGTGCTGGGTCCCCTACTATTCACCATTTACATGCTCCCCCTCGGTCAGATTATACGTCACCACGGACTCAACTTCCACTGTTATGCTGATGATACTCAGCTCTACATCAGCACCTCACCATCCTCCCAGCTCCCCCCACAGTCTGTAGTCAACTGCCTCCACGCTATAAAAACCTGGATGGCAACCAAATTACTCAAACTCAACAGCAAAAAGACAGAGCTCATGGTTGTGGCCCCCAAGGCACTGCTCGGGAAGGTTGGAGATCTCCTCCTCCACGTTGACGGCTGTTCCATCTCCCCGTCTCTCGAAGTCCGTAACCTGGGCGTCACCCTTGACTCCACACTTTCATTTCACTCCCACATCAAATCTGTCACCAAGTCTGCCTTCTACCACCTCAGGAACATCTCCCGTCTCCGACCCTCACTCTCAGACTCTGTGGCGGAGACCCTGATCCACTCATTTGTCACCTCCCGGTTGGACTACTGTAATGGAGTCCTGTTCGGGGTACCCAGCAAAGCCCTGGACAGGCTCCAGTATGTCCAGAACTCAGCTGCCAGGGTTCTCACTCACACCAAGCCCTGGCAGCACATCACCCCCACCCTCATCCATCTCCACTGGCTTCCAGTCAGGTTCCGCATCACCTTCAAACTCCTGCTCCTCACCTACAAATCCCTCCATGCCCTCGCCCCCCGGTACCTGTCTGATCTCCTCCACCAGTACACTCCATCCCGGAACCTACGATCCTCTGATCTAGGTCTCCTCTCCATCCCTCGCACCAGGTTACGGACTTTTGGGGACAGAGCCTTCAGCGTGGCGTCCCCTACCCTCTGGAACTCTCTCCCCCCCGAAATCCGCAACGCCCCAACCCTGGACACCTTCAAATCCGCTCTAAAAACACACCTCTTCACCAAGGCTTTCCCCATCAGTTAGTTTTAGATTAAATTAGGTCCATTATCCCCTACTTTCCCTCATCCCCTCTTCCCCCTCCCCCCCTACTTTCCTTGCCCTATTTTTTGTCCTGATTGTAAAGCGACCTTGGGTTCTATGAAAGGCGCTATATAAATTTGATTTATTATTATTATTATTATTATTACGACAAGGAATTTGTCATTATGGGCAATGTACGGAAGATCTATGTACCATCTGTCAAATAGAGTGACCATATAGGTCTAACCACATCACCAGTTGATAAAAAAGAAAGACAGCCTGTTAAATATGGTTAAAGATTAATAGGACAACTAGTAGCTCCAGCCAAGCAATTCATTTGGGCAGCGAGCCTGAGATGAGCTTCATGAAAAATTTAATCACCTTGAATAGCGCCCTTCTCCGACCTAGTGCGTGTGTGACTAGTTTGTTGATAAAATGCATGTTCAACTAAAATCCTGAAAAGACAAAAGTTTTCTTGTCCTCGTCTTATACTTATTTGATGAGTCAAATAAGTTAGTTTGACATTATTATATATTTTTACATTAGTATCAATTATTATTTAAAATGTCAAGAAATAAGTGAACTAACTTATCACACGTACACACACGCACATGTACACACACAAACACACACACGCATGCACACACACACAAACACACACAGCAGTTCCCATGGGACAGACAGCCCTAGCGCTGTCTTTCTCTCTCTCTCTCTCTCTCTCTCTCTCTCTCTCTCTCTCTCTCTCTCTCTCTCTCTCTCTCTCTCTCTCTCTCTCTCTCTCTCTATCTCCCTGCAGAGTCACACACTGACACAGAGTACAATTTGAAGTGTCAACATTTTCTGTCCTGTTTCTCGACTTGGCCACACTATTAAAAATTACTCTTGTGCGCAGCCAGCTTGTCACGCAGAATTCCAAATGAAAAATGATTTCCATCTTGTGGAAGTGTTTGTCTTTAAGTAACACGTGGTAGGAGCACAAGAGTGAATCTAAGATGGAATATTGATTTGAAGACAGAACGACACAACCGCTTACATCCTGCTGCAGATGAATAATGCATCCCACACATAAATGAACTGTAGTAAGATTACAGTGTCCCTGTGTTGTTGTTGTTGTTGTTGCTTCATATGCAATAATAATAACATTCTACCATAGAAATACTATGGTGAATCACTATAGTATTTCTGTGGTGAATCTATAATGTGTATGAAAAGAAACACAGGAATACTACACATCACTACAGCATTTATTTTTTATCTTTTTCCCCCTTTTTCTGTTTTTCTCCCATCCAAATGTTAGTCGTTATGCCAATTCCCAATCCCCCTCCTGGTCGTTGCGCACTCTACCCCCTACCGTCGGTCCGGGACCCCCTTCCTCCGACACATGTGTACCCAGCCCACCGCTTCTTTTCACCTGGCAGCAGGGCCGGACTGGGGAAATAATTCATACCGGGAGATATAGCGCGAAATATAGCCCCAATCAGGCCACTTTTTAAGCTGGGGGTCTGGGGGTCCCCCACCCGGAAAATTTTAGTTACAAAGACTTAATTTCCTGCATTCTGGTGAATTTTAGTGCATGTGAATCACAAACTAATGAGCCAAGAATTGCTTAGTACAATGTACTGTTATGAACCTCAAATAAAACTGTTGTGGCACTAGCAATGCTACTCTCTCCACCTTCAAAAAGAAAAAAGCAAGAGCACAACATATTTTTCTATTTACTATTATAATACAGTTAACCACTCTCTCCAGCTATTCAAACAGAGCAAGAACACAATACCATATTCACTTTACTGATGCACTACCCATCAACAGTAAAAATAGCCCTTTACACAAACATTAAATAACGTTAGGTTATGACTATAACCAAGTTCTGTTAGTATAGCGACGCTCGGCATCGCTCTCTGCACTATCTCGCATATGTGCACGCGCACTGAATAAAGACCACAAATGTACCTTTAATCCCAATATTCGTCTGACCACACCCCTATCAGCTTACCCATATAAGCAGGGGTGGGGCCACCCACTCGCCTCCTTCCCAAGCTTTCGCCACAAGGCGAGGTCAAAGGCTGCAGCGGCGTCGGATGCCGAGCGTCGCTATACTAACAGAACTTGGTTATAGTCATAACCTAACGTTCTGTTTCGTATTCGCTCTCGCTCGGCATCGCTCTCTGCACAAGGGAGGCCGAGCGAGAGCCAACGGCCGACAAATACACCCCGCTGACAGCCCCCCACAACCATCAGAACAGGGAGGGCCGAGCCCCCCCGACCCACCCTAATGGAGGGCACCCCCCCTATTAGGGGCTTCACGGGAGGGCGACGGACCCGACCGTGCGAAGAGGCACTCAAGCAACTCAACGCACAGGGTGAGCAGACCGTGGCTTGACCCCACGACTACACACACGCACAACCCGCATGCCACCCGGGAACGAACGGAGGAACAACCTCGTTACTGCCCCCAGAATCACGGGGTCAAGGGCAAACCCAACCCCGTGGCAAGGCCGTAGCAGCGGAGCGCGAAGGAAGACCCAGACCCACCAAAAGGACTGGACTCCCTGGAATGGGGGCCCGGAGAAGTCCATGATGCCAGCATCAAGACCCCACCAGGTGGGCACGTAGTGCCCCGCCCCCCACATCGCCAGCGTATTCGGACAAAGGCCCCTCAGCCGAGCGGGCCCCGTCCCCCCAATAGTACACCGCCTGGCACACCGACCCTGCAACAGGCAGTCAGCATGGCCGTAAGCACACAAAAAAGGTTAACCAACGGAAGCAGGCAGCGCACCGGGGAAAAACCAGGCAACAGGCTATTAACCCTAGCCTGGAGACTGCGGACGAGACAGGCGCCAGAGGGGACAGCTGAACACAGCCGCCCCGGCGGAAGGAGCGTAAGCTGGCGGTGTTGCATGACCAAGCCTCCATTTAAAAAACCCCACCCAGAGGGGTCGAGGCAGAGAAGGCTGACACGATTGGCAGACGTCATGAACGTGCAGGGGCACCCTCAACGGTGAACCCGGGAGTTGACACTGCTCCAACACACCAGGGAATCAACCACCTTGGTGTTACCCAATGCGGTGGTTGTTCCTATAATCCCTCAAGAAAAAACTCCAAAACACACCTGCGGGTATACACCGGCTATACCGCAGTACAAGTGTTTCAGTTTCCAAAAAAGGGTTAACCCAGGCCTACGGGTCGACGAAACATTACTTCGGACCGGGCCTGGCGGTACGGGAAGCACAGGGTCACCAGAGGAGGTCAAAAACCACCCCCACAGGCCCCTCTTTGACATGCGTGAGAGAGGAGCGAAAAAGAATGGAGAACCAGCCCCTAAGCACACCGTACTTGGTATTCCCAGGCGGTCTCCCAACCAAGTACTAACCAGGACCAACCTGTGTAGCGGCCGAGATCCGACGAGATCGAGCGTGTACAGAATGGCATGGCCGTAAGCCATTACGACAGTGCTGAGTAAAAACGTACCCAACCAGGGTCTCCATAGCGCTTAACCCTGTGACACCCGGACCGACCTGGCATTTTTCCCCCTGAAAAAAGCCCAAGTCCCTCAGGGTACCAGAACAGCAGATCTGCATCCCCGGTGGACAACGGGTTCAACTGATCCGGACCAGCGTGACCAGAACCAGTCCCGTGCCCTAACCACGCCGACATGCCTACTCCAGGAGAAAGGGCAGATATGCGTGTCGATCTTAACATAAAAAGAAGGCGCCACCCAGACGTTCGGGCGAACCGCGCCTGGTGGCCCACCCCAAGGGCGTGAGACCCCTCTACATATGTTCAGATCCATTCCGTCATCATCCCCCAGACATGAACGAGAATCCGTCGAAAACCAACCCAGGTCGTGGGATTTTGTCGCCGGAAGAGGAAAAACCCCCATCTCAGTTGCTTTATAAAAACGCCGTTTTAACCACAAGCAACCAAGGCGTGCCAGTCAGTCGCCTGTTTACAGCGAGCTAGCACTATACGTGCGTCGGGACACACCCCCATCAATGAACAGGCTATTTAGACCTGTCATTGAATCCCCAAGGCGCCCAGGGGAACGACAAGAGGGGTGTGACACTTCCTAACTCCAACACTCGGTGACGTACTCTATGGCGGGGGAATTCCTGCGGTGCACACGCCCAATATACCAGGCCGTGGGACCAGGAAACTCCCCCCCCCCCCCCCCCCCCCCCCGTAACGTGCCGAACCGCCACGTGACGGGAACTTTGAAGGACAGGGGGTGTACCCCTGACCGACAGAAACAAGGGGGAGAGGAAAGGTTACCAGTTCACCCCTTTACGACCCCACACCCATGATACGATGTAATGACAAAAAGAGAATATGACACAGTCATAGTCAGCTCTATGAAGCGTTTGACAGCTCCACACAGCGCATGAGCTAACCTGCTATCTGATTTTTACTAAGGAAAAAACACAGAATAGAGAGGGCGCTAAGAGCCCCGGTCCAACATACACATGTGCTTCTGTGGCCAGTCCAACCCAGTTGTAGGTCACATGACACACACAACCCATCATCACCTACAAAAAATGGCAAAAACACTCTACAGAGGAACGCCGTTTTTCATAATGAGAGAATACATAATTCTCGATTAGTATCGGCCACAGGCCTTGCTAAGCACACACGACAGCGACCAAACAATCTTTTCTTTTAGGAAAATAAAGTTTCTCCAGCAGTTTTAGCACAACCTCAGCAATCAAGCTAAGGGTTACATCGCATCCCTACCACATAAAAGACACAATGTAGTGCAACATGTCTGATAGGAGGATGAAAAAGTCCCCAGGGAACCGGGGGGAAACACAATCCTCTTATTTTACCCTTAATACGGCCAGTTAAAACAGGAAAACCTGTTAATATGTGAACACTGTTCATTGTCATCACAGGCTGAGAAAAGAACATTCTTTTACTCACTTGTCACTAAGCATAGCTTCATAGGTTAGTTACCTTAGTTGTGAGTACACGGTACATATAAACACACATGATGTTTCTCACACAACAACCAGATCATTTTCTGTAACAACCCGATTTGCACGGAGAAGCTAACTGCCAGTGACAAAAACAGTTCACACATAACTCGCGTCGTATCCTAAATGCATTGCAGCAACACACGTTTTGGGAAAACATCGTTATTCACAAAACATTTAGAAAAGTAAAACCAGAAGACGTGTTATAAGGTCTGGTCAAACCTTGTCCTACCCGGAACGTAGATCAGCGAAGTGCAGACTCAAGACCCCGTAGACAACACAGCCGATCCTGTGTTGCTCGAACTGGGCAGCGTTGTCGCTCCAACCAGTCGCTACAGTCCTCTTTGTTGACGCAATCCCCGTCCAGGCTCAGGGCAGGGTCGACGAACATCCCCTGTCAAGGATGACGTCGTAGTCAAGAGTGTAAAACATGTTATAATCAAAGCACGTTCAACAGAGTAGCATTAAGCTAACGGCCGCTCCAACCGTTCGGGCGCTACTGCCCCTGCTCGCGAGACGCCGAGCTAACGGCGCACGCGACCAGAAGCGAGCTTGCGGCGGCGCGCGAGGAGCTGAAGCTACCCCGCGCCAGGCCTTGGCCTATAGCAGCAAGCTAACGTTACCTAGTGATCACGACATGCTAGCGCCGCAGCTAACAGCTGACTGGCTAACAGTAGGCCCAACCTAAGTAGGCCATGCAGCGATCCCAGCAGGCTAACGCAGCAGCTAACAGCTGACTGGCTAACCGTAAGCTAAGCAGCTATCTCCTGAACATGTATACAATGACATAACACTCACCCAGACAGGCCGCCGTTCTGAACCTCTCCTCACTTTTTAAGAGAAAAGAGAAACAAGATGTCAACACTGCTTTACAACGGTGATTTTACCAACACCCGACGGAATCAGCACAATACCAAACTGGCCTGTGTAGCTGACTTGAACATGGATCTGCCGCTATCGCACATCCATGCACATATCTCCTCGTGAAGGAATACTCTCATTTGGATATGAAAGAAGGGGCTTAACACGGGACAGAGAGAAATCCACTCGTCCAGAACACACAGGGATCACCAGTGTTAATGGTCGCGGCCCACTAGTTAAACTAAAATGGCTTCAGACCAAGGTCTTCTGTCGTCTAGGAGACTGAACAAAGGACCCTAGCCTGGGGCCGGTTTTCATAAACATTGTCAAGTAGCCCCCATAGCACTAACAGACAAGTGAAGCCTGCCAGCAAACATAACTCACCAGAACCAGGAACCCACCGCGTCTCACAACCGCTGCGCGTCCTACAGCCCAGCTGTGCCTTTACCGCAACCAGCACACAGCAAGGACTGCAGTTGGAAAAGCATGTAGCGGCACGAACTCCCAATACGAAAACCGGTGGAGGATTTTTAGAATGATCATCATCTTCCAGACACTCCAGTACGAAGACAATATCGCCGTATTTTCTCGAAAATAGTGAGAGAGAAAATAAAGATATGATGTCAACGTATCCTTGTTTCCCAAAGCTGCTCCTAATCCTTTCTTCCAGCATGGTGTCAAGTGTGGGGATCTACCGAGGCACTTCTTCCTTGTGGTGAAAGCGAGAAGGAGGCGAGTGGGTGGCCCCACCCCTGCTTATATGGGTAAGCTGATAGGGGTGTGGTCAGACGAATATTGGGATTAAAGGTACATTTGTGGTCTTTATTCAGTGCGCGTGCACATATGCGAGATAGTGCAGAGAGCGATGCCGAGCGAGAGCGAATACGAAACAGAACAGACCTTTCATTACAATACTATAATAACAGTAGCCACTGCTAGAATAGTGACACATGTATCGCGTGTGGTGAGCACACGCATGCATGCACAACGAAGACAGAAGATTGCGTTGTCTCAATCATTTTAACTATAAAATGAGCTCAAAGTATGAGCTCACTGACTGAAATTTCCAACAAAAAGCATCAATTGTCAAATAATATTGATCACATTAACTAGACTAGATGTTTTTTAGGAAATTAGAAAGGGAACAACAACTTAACCCTTGTGTCTGATCAGATTCTTATTTTTTTGATAACTTTGCAGTGATTATGTTTGTAGCCAATGTGGCAAAGGTGTGTAATCTTTGAATTATCTTGGAATTATTTTGACTCTCTTTCATAAATTGTTTATTTAACTTCAGCCCCAATCATAACCACCACATATTGTTTTTTGTAATGTCAGATTTAACAACTCCTTTCAGAAAAGAGGGAGTGTGTCATCTGCCATTCCATTCGCCGCCTCCACTGTCAATCAGTTGTATCGCCTGGTCCCGCCTCCACCAATCACAAGCGGCAGCACGGCTCCATTGTGTGTGTGTGATCCGCGTATATGAGGGAGAGAGAGTCAGATAGTTCTCCAACTCTGTCACAGACAGTGAAATCCTGGTTGTTCCCCACCCACCTAGGTTATCTAACTATCGCGCCGCGCCGCCGCCACAACTAGAAACAATGGCCTAAAAAAAAAAAAAAATTATAATTTTTTTTTTATTATTATTTTTTTTTTATTATTATTATTTTTGTATCTATCTAGGCCAGGCCACCGGGAAAACTCCCGGTGCTCCCGATGGCCAGTCCGGGCCTGCCTGGCAGCGCGGACTCTCACTGGGAGAGTGTAACGTGTGGAAGGTCACACTACCTCTCCAAGATCCTTCCCTTGCTGTGCAGGCGCCAGTGGCGTCGTTAGCCCTGGGCTTCCGGGGCTTTAGCCCCGGATGTTTTTCTCCTAGCCCCGGATCTATAAAAAAAAAAAAAAAAAAAAAAATATTTTACATTTTTTTTTTTTTTTACTTTTTTTTTTTTTTTATGTCAGCATCCCCATTGTCTGTGCTGAATGTTTGTTAGTGTTTGGTATTTTTTTTTGGTTTTTAGTACTTTTAAACATTTTTAGTAAGTAGTTTTCATTTGATCCTATAATTCTTTCATTCACCGATTTGTGGACTTTCTTTTTAGTGTCCTGAAAGGCGCCTTATAAATCAAATGCATTATTATTATTATTATCATCCAGGAGGGAAAAGACACTTTGGATAGTAGGGACTGCATCTCTGCCTGTCCTGACCAGGAAACACTTTGCAACTGTGATCTCCTCTGGCAATAGTTGGATATTGTAATGTGTGGCGAGGGGTTGCAGCAATTCCACTGAGAGAAACTGGTCTGAGGCTGGATAACATGCCTGTATGCCTCTCATAAATTGTTATCCAACTCATGAGAACCTGCTCTCAAGCTCTTGCAGCATTCTGTCGACGACTGGATAGAACAGTCTCTGTCTCAGCTGATCTCCTGAGCTGAGGTCTGAGCTTGTGCCACAAGATGACTCAACTACATACTCGTCCATCCTTTTCTGCTTCCTCCTTTGGCTGGTAGTATGTTCCTCAATCCAAAGGCCATTACATATGGCCTTTGTCCTGTCATACATGTCCACTGCCATCTCTGATGTGCGATAACCTTTGAGTGTGTCCTGCACTGTGCTTTTAAATAGTACAGATATTGAAGATGTGCACTTTAACGCAGCAGCACCTGGAGCCATCCATACCCATGTCCAGTGTCCTATAATAAGCTTTAATCGAACCTCGGATAGTCCGGTTGGTTTGGGGTGGTGTGAAAGCTCATTCACTCTTGCAAGTGAACCCTGCTGCGGTTCATTTGTGATGTGAATGCAAAGCGGACCAAAGGCAGGAAAAGACCCAAAAATCGAATCTTTTTTTAATGAGAAGACTGAAACATATGTATATAATGAAACACACAATAGTTTTTTTTCGATTGCCTAAGCAAGATTTTGAAAACGGGGCCCGGTGTTTCAAAACACACAATTAGCACAACCACACACACAATTATCAGAACACCTCCGATCCTTTGCTAAATTAAACACTTGTCAAAACCATACACTAATTTTGTTACCATATGAAACACACGTTACATAATGACTTAATTCTGTTTGAACCAGTTACACACACTGCTGTGCTTAACCTAAAACACATTTAGCAATTCTACTTCTCAGTGATTAGAGTACTGTAAGTGAAGTACGCAGATAATGTGCAAATATACAATAAATTCACCAAACACTACACAAGACCAATGCTGTAGACTGATGAAAATATAATTTATTTATCTACATATACCCAAATCAATGATGCAGACTGATGAAAAAAATAACATTTTCTCTCCATATAACCAAATCAGTCAACATTTCAACATGGAGAATCACAACAATACATGTCCCAGTTTTCATGCTACTATGTGCATAACACTGTAAGCTCAGCAAATATCAGACAAACATAAAATACTGTATCCAGTACAGGTTAAAATTACAGTAATACAATTTTTTTTTTGAAAAAATGTAAACAGAAAATACTAGACATTATCTCTTTGCCTAGCTGGACCTGGCAAGATAATTTTTTGTTGTGATTCTCCATGTTGACTGATTTGGGAAAATGGGAGAAAATGTATATTTTCATCAGTCTGCATCATTGGTTGTCTTGTGTAGTGTTTGGTGAATGTATTGTATATTTTCATGTTCTCTGTGTACAGTACTTCACTCTCCTTCCATTTTGGTTGAAGACAGGTGAACTCACCTGCTGCATTTTTATAGTGCTTAAACCTGATTGTGTATCTACAATTAACTGTGTTTTTATTTTGTTATTGGTGTATATGTGTATGTATGTACAGTATATGTATATATATTATATGTATATATATGTGTATATATGTATATTTGTACTCCTGTTGGGGCTTCTTGGACGAGATCAATGTTTTATCTGGCTAAATAAATAAATAAATAAGAAACTGATGATTTGGTCCTGTTAACTTTGAATTGTCTAGGGACTGCCCATATCCCTCTCATGGACCTGGACCTCACTTTGAGAACCTCTAATGATTCTAGTTATTCAGTATTCATCTCTAATTAATCTAAAATTGCGTATTTCTGTGCTTAAAAAAAAAAAAAAAAGAAAAAAAAAAAAGGGGGGGGGGGGGGTGACCCCCCCCTCCACCCCCCTGGGCTGAAGCCCCCAATGTTTTCTAACCCTAAAAACGCCCCTGGCAGGCGCCCCGACCGAACTGTAGGAGTCGCTGTTTACAACGACCAGGACCCACCCTCGCCGGGTTTCCCACCCGCTAACACTGCCAATTGTGTTAGTATGGACGGTCGGCCAACCCGGAAGCACCACAGCTGGATTCGATCCCACTGTCTCTGTGGTGGTAGACAGACGCTTAGTCCACTGCGCTACCCGGCCGCCCACTACAGCATTTCTGTAGTAAATCTATAGTGTGTATGAAAAGAAACACAGGAATACTACACATCACTACAGCATTTCTATGGTATATCTATAGTGTGTATGGAGAAAAAAAAACTATAGGTTTTACTATAGTTAATTTTCCAAAAATCATATGTATAATTATGGGCTACAAGAACAAATAGCATAATTTGCACACCACAAATTATGGTTGGGTACCGTTCACATTTGAACCGATACAGGTACCGGTACGAGTACCTGTGAATCGATACCGGTACCCAACGGAAAATGTAATCTACCTACCTCAGTTGTAAAAAAAAAAAAAAATCCAAACTTCAAATGATTTATTATCATTATTATTTATTTAGAACAATTTGTTATATATAATATATAATATTGCAGCGAGCATTGTCTGCATATAGCTTTGTAAAGTGTAACCACACTTGCGACCGTTTTCGGCTTGCCATTGCCCCGACTGCTTTGCTGTTGTTGAATCAAGTCAAATCCTAGCTAAGCGTTTATTGTGTGCGTGAATGTTGCCGTGAAACGTGCGACGCACTTCATAGTTATATATTTTTTTTGCATTACCGAAATGTGGCACCGGTGGATCTCATGTGAATCGGTACTCGGTAGTACCGACGTGATTCGGTCGATACCCTTAAAAGTACCGGATTCTGTACCATCCCTACCACAAATAGCATAGTTTGCACAGATCAAATAGCATGATTTGCTATTTTGAATCCTCTGCTTTTCCTCTTAGGCTAAGTACTGTAAAGCCATGACAGATTGACAGAAGGCCCCAGTGGTGCAGTCCTAATATGGGAACTGGTAACACGCCACGCCATGTGCACGCGCACGCGCGGGTACGTGCATGCGCACATAACTGATTTATACACACACACGCACGCACACGCACACACAAGCGCATATACGCAAGTGCAATCTTTCTATCATACAAGCTCTTCTTGCTCTCTATTTGTGTGAATGTGCGCGTGGAAAGCTGGCGCGCAGCACAGACGCTTGATTCAATATCATAAGCAGGTAGACCCCCATCACGAATTCCGAGCCACATTAGTATTCACCTCCACTGCCTGTGTCACACAGAATGAAGGGGGAGATGCATTCAGATAGCCAACACCCACTTAGTCTACCTGCGCTCTTTGTTATGTAAAACGGTGGCCGGGTACTAGTCACAACGAATGGATACAGCGCATTTTTGTGTGCGCGTACACGCGAGTACACATCCGTGCGCGATCGCGCGTACTTCTGCCTCAGTGATCTGGTAACACGGCGTGTAACCGGGTGTGACCGCGACTGCACCACTGGAAGGCCCTGAACCCAATGCGGGGAGGTAGAAAGGCAGGGAGAATCTCTCAATACAGAGTCAGGTAAGTAGCTCTCGTTCAGCATGACACTCACACAGCTACTTAGCTGAGGAAGTGAGCTCCAGGTGAGGTTATGAACGGATGCTCACATGAACTGTCACGCCTGAGAAAGGGGAGCAAGTTGCAACACACTCACATTACTGGGTCATGGGTGGTGTTATCGGTCTTAGTGGTAATAACGTGGTCCAGTTTGTCTCCGGGAACTAATGATTCAAATGAATGGAGTCAAGGTGAGACCAGAATGATTGAAGGTACTCTGGAGGGCATTGGGTTTTCGAGATCAAATATACTGTAGGGCCCGTTTCAAGATCAAATGTGGGGCCCTTATCTTATCCTAATGATGAAAGCCATTAGTGGAGTGAGTCCACAAGTGCAGCCAGCTGCCTGGTAGTGGTACACCAATACCTTGAAGCCCGCCCAGGGCCATAGAGGAGGATTAAAGGGAATGGATTAAGCTGGGATTCTTACTAGCAGAGAAATAGGACCTCCATTAGCCAGTAAAAGAAATCGAATCAACTGGTTGTATTGAATTGCCTTCACTGTAAAAAAAATAAAAGAAATAATCACGGGAAATTCACTATTATTTTACAGATTACTTTTGTTTTTCTACTTTAAGTGTAAATGCCATAAAAATACAATAATTACCTTTTATCTAAATATTAACCATTAAATAAAGGTTGTAATCTGTAAATGTATTTGATTTTACTGTAATTTGACAGTAAGTATTTGGCAACCGTTGCTGCCAGACATTTACCGTCTTCTTTTTTACAGTGTACGACACCTACAGTCAGCCACAGTGGCCGGGCCAAAAGGACGGTGGGCGGCCCAGGACCAACCAAGGCCGGTGTAGAGAGACATTGTGTGCGGTGGAAGAGTTGGCTACAGCGATGCTGCCATGCAGGCTAGCGAGGGGAAAGCTGAGGTGGCAAAACAGCTGCGGCTGCAAGCTGCAGGACAGCAGGAGAGGATCAAGAGCCTGTGGGTGAGGGCAGTGGGAGGAAGCGGTAAGGGAGGAAGCACTGGGCCAGAGTTGAGATACTTATCTCTCCAGCCTTTTATCTCATTATACCAGCAACTATAGCACAATATCTACTAATCTCATTCTTTTAAATGTCCCCAGGGTGCGCACAGAGCTTGGTAAAACTGCTTTATCTGTATGCACCTTGGTTACGGAACGAGCTGCAAAAGACCATTACCTTAGAAGCATTCCCTCCTTTGAATACCTTTTAAAAGTCTCTTACAAACCTCCCTATAGGAAACATGTTGCTGTTTTACATAATCTGGACTTGTGGTGCACTGTATTATTCATATCACTGGTATGGCCTGTATGACTGTGTTATATATTCATACTGGCCAATCGCGTCTCGCTCTGCCATTATGAGATGTCATCTCCTGCACCTACTGTGCGCGTGAAAAAATTGCACATCACTTGCACATGACCACGCCTACTCCTGTGCGTGCCTACAAGACACAGGAAGTGGTCACGTCCACGCCCTTCCTTGTTTTTTTCCATCCGTGGATTTGTTCATATGCACTTCAACCAGGTGGAACGTTGTTATGAAGCAAAGAGAGAAATTACGCAATGTTGGACTTTCGCCAGAGGTTCGCCAGCCCCCGGACCCTCTTCGGCGTGTCCAGACGGAACATCGGCCCTATTCTGGTCTGTCCTCGACAGTGGACCGACGGACTGCGCGCGACGGTCGGCGGTCGAGCCACGTCGCGCTCAGGTAGGGGGACCGACACCGGCAGGCTTTGGTACTAGCATGTTCACTACTGCTGGTTGCCCGTGTGACGACCGGGCGTTGTGATGGCATGGGGGGCTGTGTATTTGGATGAATGTGACACGTTGTTAAATGTTTTCCATTTATCATGGCACGCGCAGCTACTACTAATTCTGTTGCTTTTCGGGACGCTGCTCCCACGTGTTGTCCCGCCGGGGCTGTGTTCAGTTCTCACCATTTAACCATTACATTGCTGTAGGTCAAACGGTATCTGAGGCTTGTCTACCCTATGCATTTATGAATCTATGAATTGAAAATGGGGGACCCTGATGTAGACAAGACACACGTTTTTCTCTGGTCTGCATCCCCTTAGCAGTTGTGTGTATTGGGCCGTGGTAAGTGTGCCCATTCTGCAATCTGTTAATAAAGTTTTCATTCATTCATTCATTTATCCCTTACACGAGTGGGCGGTCTGACGACGGGGCTCAGGACAGGTGTGCCGCAGTGGAGGTTATTGCATGACTACTAGTGAAGCAGTGCTTCACTACTAATAGACTTTGGTCAGCAGCCGCCACTGGTGTGCCGTGCTTAGAGAAGCGGGTGGCATCGGTCCTTTGTCCTGACATGGTCGAGCGGTTTCCCGCCCGGTAGCCGACGCCAAGGGGCAAGTCGGCCCGGCAGGTGGCTGAGTGGGCTGTTGAAGCTTATACCGCCGCAGTACAGAATTTAGCAGCAACTAATAACATTGCTCAATTGGCTGCTTTTCTGTCGAAAATGGTGTCGGGTGATGGGGTCTTAGGACTAGCCGACGTCAAAACCATCGCGTGAGGTTTTGAGGTTATTCAGCTTTTGACCCAGCCGCAGGCAATAACCGCAGGGAGGGCTAGGAATCTAGGATGCTGTCGACTCTTGTTCACAGACATCTTTGGTTGGAGCAATCTCCCCCGGAGGAGGTGAGGAGGGTTCTCCTCCTCAGGGCTCCCCTCTCCGTGGATGGACTTTTGGTCTGTCCACGGAGGCGCGGGCGGTATTTGACCGGGGCCCCACACCGCCCCACACCGCGCAGCCAGAGGTGAGAGCACGGTCTCGCCAGCGGCTGCGGCGAGACCACCGACCAGTGGCCATGTGTCCCCTGCCTGGGATAACCTGGACACAAAGAGAACAGGTTATCACGGTGCCGACAGCCTCGGCGGCCGAGGGATCGGCTGTATTAGATGGGCACGCCCTAAAAAAACTTTGCCATCTAGCTGTGTCTAGCACGCTCTCCGGTCACTCCCCCCCGCTACACTATGGGATTCAAGGCTCTGATTTGTCCGCTCTGGCTGCGGGCCGCGTTCTTCCAGTGAAGCGCAAGCGGCCCCACATATCACTTCTCATGAAGACAGGGGCTGACATCCAGCTCCTTGCTAGGCCTGGGTCTGTCTATGAGAATGCTGTACTGTCAGGAGGCTCCCGCACCACACGTCCTGCATCTGTGTTTGGTGAGCCTGGTGTTGTATCTGACGACGGAGCAGGGTTCCCTGTATCTAAAAATGTTTGTCAGAGGGGGGACTTTAGGCCCAGGAGGTTGCAGGTTCCAGGCCGGGTATTACGTTAGTGCCTCCCCCGTCTGGACTTCCGATCCTGTGGTGGTCAGTCAGGCACGCGTAATTTGGGTGGTAGTAATATCACTACAGGGACGGTGTGTAGGGACTCACCCTATCGGGCAGCGTGGGGACCACACACCATGCATGTCCAGCCGCAGAGCAGGCTGTCCCCACCAAGCTAAGCCGGGAAGATGCTCAGCGGGGGAACTACCTCATTCATCGGGGGTGATGAGCGCTCCCCCTTTATCAGACCACCCCTTTTTGTCAGGTCCCCCTTGGGTGCAATTGCCTCGTTGGTAGAGTCAGGGTGCGATATCCCGACTCCGCGAGACACCTTGCTCGCGCGGTTGGCGAAACCAGGGTTTGCAATGCA
The DNA here is from genome assembly GCF_963971535.1 of Notolepis coatsorum. Classification (NCBI taxonomy): domain Eukaryota; kingdom Metazoa; phylum Chordata; class Actinopteri; order Aulopiformes; family Paralepididae; genus Notolepis; species Notolepis coatsorum. Next base: position 63,878,556 of record NC_140168.1, on the reverse strand, counting down.
CAGTGGGAGGGACCGGGCCACCTGTTTACGATTCTTAGCAAACCGGCGCCAGTTGGCGGCAGGGGCGCTTTGGGATTTTTACCACGTATGGCTACAATAGTTCCATATGTCAGTGTGGATGGAGAGAACGCTGAGGGTGGGGCTTGTGTTACAGTTTGCACACCCCCACCCTCCGTTTTTGGGTTTGGTACAGACTCTATTGTCAGAGTCCGCGGCAGTGACAGCCCTGGCCGAAGAGATTCGTTCTCTGGTGGCAAAGCAGGCCATCGTCGTGGTCCCATGGGAGGACGCGATGAGTGGCATTTACTCCCGATATTCTCTGGTGCCCGAGAAGTCGGGGGGGTGTCTGACCCATACTGGACCTGTCCCATGGAAGGTTCAGACTGTTGACCGTCAACCACCTGTTAAGCGCTGTCAGAGTGGGAGACTGGTTCACCTCCATAGACCTGAAGGATGCGTATTTCACATCCCGATCTTCCCTCCTAGGAAATACCTACGCTTCCTGTTTCAGGGCTGCCGTTCGGCTACTCTCTGGCTCCTCGCATCTTCACCAAGTGCGTGGAGACCGCGCTGGGGCCTCTGCGTCATCAGGGGATACGAATTTTATTCTACCCTAGATGACGTTCTGGTCCTCAGCCGGTCAGAGGAGATCGCCAGGTCTCATACCAGGCAGGTGGTGGAATTCCTCACCAGCCTGGGTTTTGCTGTAAACTGGAAGAAGAGCACTCCTCTTCCCAGTCAACAGGTGGAGTACTTGGGCTTAATTCTAAGCTCAAGGTCTATGTGGGCATCCCTCTCAGAGCGGCGGCGAGAGGATATGCTCGGCGCGCTCGGGAGGTTCTGTCCTGGCAGGACGGTTACGGCGCTGTCCGTGATGCGCCTGCCCGGTATTATGGCATCTTCTCAAGCTGTGGTCCCTCTCTTGGCCTCCTCTTCATGAGGAGGATACAGAGGTGGGTTTTTCAGTATGAAAATAGACCCTGTGAGAGTCAAGTGGAAGCAGCTGAAGGTTCCAGTACTGGGGGACCTCGCCCTCTGGGGGGGGCCTGGGGCCCTCACCAGCGGGGTCCCCATGGGCAGCAGGCTGTCACACATCACGCTCTTCACCGACGCCTCCCTCACGGGATGGGGAGGGACGTGTTGGACCGACGCAGTAGGGGGCAGCTGGCAAGGACCATGCTTCCCAGTCTGCACTACATATCAATGTGTTGGAATTGAAGGCAGTGCTTCTAGTCCTCGGACAGCTCGGCCATCATGTGATGGGCGAGCATGTTCTGATCAGGACGGACAGCACGACGTCGGCGTCGTATATCAAAAGACAGGGAGGAGTACGCTCCCCCCGTCTCCACCGGGCGGCGGCCGATTCGGTCCGTGGCCGCCCGGGATTCTGTATGCGTTCCCCCCCATACACCTGATAGCTCAGCTGTTGGAGCGAGTACGTCAGGAGCGCAGGACTTTGATCCTGGTCGTGCCGGACCGGGGCACAGCTGTGTGGTTCCCGGCCCTGATTCAGCTCTTGGTGGCCCCGCCGTGGCCTGTTCCGTGGTCACCGCGGGCCCTCTCTCAGGCACACGGAACACTGTTCTGTCTCCTGTTCTGGGGCAGCCTCTAATGGCTTGGCTGCTGAAAGGGTGAATCTGGGGGGGATGCGTCTTAACTCTACTCTGGTTAACACCATCCAGAATGCGCACGCTCCGTCCACTACCGCAGTTTACGCAGGGAAGTGGCGTATGGTTCGAGAGTGGTGTGAGGTTGGGGGCCTGGACCCGGTGCCATGCCCCGTGGACTCGGTTCTGTCCTTTCTCCAGTCTATCCTGGATAGGCGGTCGGCCTCGACAGTGAAGGTATACGCCGCAGCTATATCTTCTTGTCATGTGGGCTTTGAGGGCAGAACACTGTTCTGCCACCCTCTCGTGGGACGTTTCGTGCTTGGCGCACGGCGTCTCAAGCCTGTGGAACGTGCTCTGTCTCCGAGTCGGGACCTCCAACTGTTCCTGGAAAGGCTGTTGGGGGCCCCGTTTGAGCCTCTTGAGCAGGCGCCATTGGATCGTCTTTAAGACTGTGTTCCTTTTGGCCATCACCTCCGCTAAATGTGTGGGTGAGCTGTGTGCTCTCTCGGTGCGGTCAGAGTGCCTGTCTATTCGGGCCGATAGCAGGCGACTCTGTGGCATAATCCGGCCTTCGTGCCAAATAATATCCGGAGCTCTTATCGCTCCAGGGATATTGTGCTTCAGGCGTTTCACCATCCTCCTCACACTAGTGAGTTGGAGGCGAGCCTTCACCTGTTGTGTCCTGTCCATGCGCTGAAGGTTTACCTTAGTCGCACGCAGGATCTCAGGGCTACCGATCAACTGTTGTTTGTTATGGTGGCTCTCGCGCGGGTAAGGCGCTGTCCAAGCAACGCCTGTCACATTGGTTGTGCGAGGGCATTGCCCTCTGCTACACTTTGGCTGGACAGGTTCCCCCCGCAGACATCAGGGCACACTCCATTCGTGGAGTGGCGACCTCCGCTGCCCTGTTTGGGGGGGCCTCGGTGGAGGACATCTGTGCTGCGGCCTCCTGGTCCTCCCCGGGTCCTTTTGTTGGGTTTTACCTCATGGGCATGACTGGGGGCTCTGTCTCCCAGGCGGTCCTGAGGACCGGGACCTCTCCTGCATCCCGCCATTAGGTGGGCTAGCAGGTGTGTGTGTGGGTGTGGACCGCGGAGTGCTGTGTCACACGTGGTCCCGCTTGCACTGTGCGTTCTAGGGTGACTGGTTCCGTTTTTCGCACATTGGTTGTAGTTGACTGCCTCCCCCCCTTCATTAGGACGGGTGGGTGGACAAAACTCCCCTCCTCCCTGGCAGGGGCTTATGGGCCCTCAGGTGGTGCATTTGACGTGGCCACGCGTCCGCTCTGCCCCTTTTGATCTCATAATGGCGAGACGCGATTGGCCAGTATGAATATATAACGAAGGTTATCCTATAACCCTAGTTATATGAATACTGGCTCAGTGCCCTGAGGTCCCTTGGATGTTTTTCACGTATGGAATTCAAACATGGAAGGGCGTGGACGTGACCACTTCCTGTGTCTTGTAGGCACGCACGGGAGTAGGCGTGGTCACGTGCAAGTGATGTGCATGTGCAATTTTTTCACGCGCACAGTAAGTGCAGGAGATGACATCTCATAATGGCAGAGCGAGAAGCTCAGCCAGTATTCATATAACTAGGGTTATAGGATAACCTTCGTTATTGATATCACTGGTATGGCCTGTATGAATGTGTTATGGATATCACTGGTATGGCCTGTATGACTGTATTATGGATATCACTAGTATGGCCTGTATGACTGTGTTATGGATATCACTGGTATGGCCTGTATGACTGTGTTATTGATATCGCTGGTATGGCCTGTATGTGTAACGTTTGGGGTTATGCTCTCCTCAGGGAGCAAAACCCTAGCGTTACCTGATGGTAATTAACCTGTCTATCTGCCCTGATGGCATTCATTGTTACCTGGTGTGTCTAGTTAGGTTGCTTTATGCTCTTCCTGGTTACCATTGAGACTGTCAGTCGATCACTGAACCTACCCGCGAGTACACCGTTGTGAGTAACATTTATCGCTCATGCCATGGAGGATAAGTTAGTTCGTTATTTATAGTGTTTGCCGTGCCTTGTCTTATCGAATGTATAACCTGTTTTGTGTACTTATGTAGCACCGTCGCCAGACGTATGTCGTTTAGTGATATGTTTTGGAGACAGCGTTTTCTCCCCTTTGCTTTCCCAATTTCTCTATATAGTTTTGTTTATGTATTTTTACAATCAGGGCCGCCTGGGGGTGTGCGAGCAGTGCGGTCGCACAGGGCCTCGCGGGAAGGGGGGCCTCGCACAAACAGGCCCTTTTTCATCACAGACCTAAAATCTAGTTTTGCTTATATGCTTATATATTTCACATTAGACACGTTCCTGGCTCTGAGGCTCTGCAGGCAGCAGAATTGGTTTCAATGAGGGGAGGGGTTACAGCCAGGTAAGGTAGCGTCTGTTGAGTTCATTGTGTGTGTCTGTGTGCGTGCCGGGGGGGGGGGGGGGGGCGTGAACCGACTCATTGCCAGACGTGAGCGATTCGACTCACGCTCACGGCAATGAATCGGCTCTTATGAACGAGTCGCTCATGACCGACCCATCACTAGCGTCTGACTATTTCGCGCATGCAGCATTGGAGCCTAGGTTATGCCAGCCAAGATGAAGAGAACATCGTTCGGCAGATGGACTGAAGATGAAAGTTGTTGCATGTTAGACAGTTCAGTCAGGCTAGCCATCCCGGCTAAAGACAGGGACAGCTAGTTAGCTTTAGCTACGTTATAATATTAAGTGTGGTTCAGTCGGGATATAGCCATGATGATGTCGGCTAGTAGCTAGCTTAGCTAAAGGCTAACTAGCGTTAGCTAACCTAGAGACAGCGCGTGCAGCATTGTTATGCCAAGATGAAGAGGATGGTCGTTCGGCAGATGAACTTCGTCAACTCCACGCGGTTGTCTCCATCCTCTTGGACGTTTGGTGAGTTTTTAATGCACTCTGTTCTATTCCCGCCGTGGATATCTCTCTCTCTCTCTCTCTGGAGCCAAACTGGCCGACTAGCTGTTGTAGTACTAGTAGCTAACGGTGTGTGGCCTGGTGTCAGCACCTGTATTGCTTTTCTCATGTTGTACAGTTTTTCAGTGGTAGCCGCATAGCTTGCTTCTGCGTTAGCTAATGGTTAGCGATAGCCGGGTTGAGCTAACTGTTAGCCAGTTAGCTGTTTAGCTACGACGTTAGCTGCCGGCTGCGCTCGGCTGGGAACGTTAGTTTGATGCTATCAGTTAGCCTAGAGTTAGCTGTTAGCTTGTGCTACGACCATTGACATTAGCCGTGAGAATAGCAGGGGGTTCTGGCACTCTGACTACGACATCATCTTTGACAGAAGATGTAGTCGGGCCTGCACCATGACAAGGCTCCGGCCATAGCTTCTTTTTGTCCCGCCAGCGAGAGGCCTTTCGTCAACGTGGAGACCTGTGTTGCGGCCTTTCGCCCTGCGTTCCTCGTGCAGGTAAGATGTCATGACATTACCCCACTCTTCCTTCCTTCCCCTCCCGAATGTTTTGTTAATAACGATGTTTTTTTCCAGGCAAAACATATGTTACTTCACAACATTTGGAGATACAACATGTGCTGTGTGTGAATTGTCTTGGTCGTTTGTGTAGCTTGGGTAGCGTTGGGCCGTTGGCCAAAGCTGTGTGTGGCCTGGTGTCAGTACCTGGCTAGCCTATTTAGCTGAATGCTGTTTAGCTGTTTTCTCTGGTATAGACCCTCTTCTCTTTGGATTTAAGTGTTGATCTTTGTCCTTTTGGATCTATGTATATTCATGTTGCCTTTGTGAAGTTATCTTTTCCTTCTGTTTTGTTCTTCCATTAAAAGTTGAATATCCTTTTAGGGGCTCATCTTTGCTTATCTCTCTCATACATGCTCTCTCTCTAACACACACACACACACACAACAAACACACATGCTCTCTCTCTCTCTCTTTCTAACACACACAGTCTGCCTATGGCTGCCTTTCTCGATGGCTAGGCTGTGCTCGCTGAGTCTGTACCTAGTCAAGGATCTTCAGTCACAGTGCTCAGGTATTCTGCCACTGTGTACTCTCTGTTTAGGGCCAAATAGCATTTCAATTTATTTCCAATGTGTCTCTCTCTCTCTCTCTGTACACTGTATATTGACTGTAGAACGGGAGCTCTCTCTCGCTCTCTCTCTTGCTATATGTTGACTGTATCATGCCCAGCCTCGGGCAGCGCTATTATTTAAGAATATGTTGACTGTATGAAGAAAAAAAAAATTATATATATATATATATTTTTACCTTTTGGGGGGGGGGCGGGGCTCGCGTTTAAATCTCGCACAGGGCCTCGCATTTCTCCCAGGCGGCCCTGTGTACAATAACGTGTTTTGGAGACTAGATTTCTCCCCTTTACTTTCCCTCTTTTGGAGACGAAGCATTCTCCCACTTTTGTTTGTGCACCGTTGTCTGCGGGTATGCCTTCTATGTCAAACAAATAAATAAGAAGCCTTTTGTTTGAGAATCAACACCTGCCTCTCCGTTCTGCACTGCACCTGGGTCCAACACACCTACCCAAATCGTAACAGTATGACTGTGTTATGGATATCGCTGGTATGGCCTGTATGACTGTTATGGATATCACTGGTATGGCCTGTATGACTTTGTTATGGATATCGCTGGTATGGCCTGTATGACTGTGTTATGGATATCGCTGGTATGGCCTGTATGACTTTGTTATGGATATCGCTGGTATGGCCTGTATGACTGTGTTATGGATATCGCTGGTATGGCCTGTATGACTGTGTTATGGATATCGCTGATATGGCCTGTATGCCTCAACTTCTTTTTATTATTTCCCTTGTGTTCATGTTCATGTATTGTGTGTGTTCTATTATGTGAATCTATTTTTATTAAAAAAGAAATTGTAACTGCTTATGCTGCTGTCTTGCCCAGGACTCCCTGAAAGATGAGTATCTTATATCTCAATGGGACCTTCCTAGATACATTTTATTAAATTAAATAAATCCAATAAAATATTACAATATGAAGAGGGTCAAGAGGAGGAGAGGGATGCAGTAGTACAGTGGGTGCTGCAGGGCGCTGAGGAAGAGACTGAGCAAGGATGCTGTCAAAAGGAGAGGGTTACCAAGAGGGTGGAAATTACAGGTGTGGTCTCTGTGGGAGAATTGATTTCCTGTGTCAAAAGACTGAGGTGGAAATAACTGGCTTTGAGGTGAAAGAAACCCCTTGGATATGGTTGCAGGGCTGGAGCTTGGTGTGAGGGCGCCAGGGCGGGGGGGCGTTTTTTTCTTTTTAAAGAGTAGATTAAAAGAACATTATGGGAAATGCGCTTAGCGTCTTCTCCAGAGTCAAGACAAGAAGATAGATACCAATTTCCTCTATGTGCATTCAGTAGAGGGCTATCCGGTTGCAAGCTAGCCTAGCTTAGCGGATAAGGACCAGCTAGTGTAGCTAAAACAGCTAGGCTAGCTGGTCCGTATTCCGCTTACATTAATGTGTGCTAACTAAGCGAGGCTAGTGTTTGTAAGTGTAGCTGTACAATAAAAGAGTCGAGTCGCGCTGGTTCTTAATGCCGTGTATTGCCAAGCAACAAGTAAACAAACCACAACTTCCCCAGGAAGTGAGACACGTCATATCATACAGGCACCGGCCCAGCACACCCACAAGGCGGAGCTGTAGCCCAGCCTATAACATCTCCCTTCCTTTAGTAAGTAACAACATCAATCCGTGCAGACCTAAGTAGTATCAAAACACCTCATCAATAACAACGACAATTAAACACAGAATCACAATTTTCCCACATTCCCATTCCCTTTTTTTTTCTTTTTTTTTTTTATATCTTACAGTCCATACGCATGTGCACAGTCCTTGTGTGCTGGGGTGCGAGCGTGACTATGTGTATGTGTGTGTGTGTGTGTGTGTGTGTGTGTGCATGTGTGCATGTGAGACAGTCTCAGTTTGTGTGCGACCTAGAGGTTAAGTCTGTCCGGAGGCCGTAACGGCCTCCCGCTCCGGGAGAAGGCCCGGGCCTGTAACTCACGGCCTGGTGTGTTACCAGTCTGCGGGGAAGACGGCGTCGACCTCGGGGCTGATGACTTTGGAGACTCCACAGGACCGCTGACGACCTCTTCGGTGCTTCCCCCCCTCGCAGGCTGTTCTGGGGCCAATTCTGGGTGAACTGACGGCTGGGGAGGGGCCGCTTCTGCTGGTCGGAGATCAACCCTGTTGCGGCGATACGCAGTTCCCTCCACGTCGACCAGATAGGACCGGAGTCCCAACTGCTGCAGGCACACGCCTCTTCTCCATCGGCCCGTCCTGTCACCCGGGAGTGGCTTCATCCGTATGGGCCGGCCGACGTTCAGCTCCGGCAGATCCTTCGCCGATCGGTCATACATCAACTTTGCTGCTTGATGTTTCACTCTCAGCTTGTCCGGGACCCCTGTGACGACCTGAGGTACCAGCAGCTGGTCGGCCACAGGGAGAAGGGTTCTCAGTCTCCGCGACATAAGCCGCTGTGCAGGGCTGCACTGCATACCCTCAGTGGGTGTGTTTCTCCAATGTAAAATGGCCTTCCAGGGGTCCTCTCTGGCCCGGTCTGCCTTTCTGCACAGGCTCTTCACAATCTTTACCGCCGACTCCGCTTTGCCGTTAGCCTTCGGGTGCCTCGGTGAGGACATAACGTGCTCAAAGCCCCACTCCCTCGCAAACGCCCGGAACTCCCCACCGGCAAACTGGCCCCCACCATCAGAAATGGCCCTGTCTGGGACCCCGTGGCGAGCAAACTGTGCCTTGCATCGTCGGATCGTGGTGTCCGCTGACAGGTCAGGGAGCAAGTCGACCTCCCAGAAGTCCGAATAGTGGTCCACCACCAGAAGAAAGTTCTGTGCTGCATAGCTGTACAGGTCCATGCTTACCAGCTGCCAGGGCCGTGTGGGGAGCGGGTGTGACATCATAGTCTCTTTCTGTTGTTCGTGTGCATACTCATTGCACACGGAGCACTGCTGTACGTAATCTTTGACTTCCCCTTGCATACCGGGCCAGTACAGTGTATCACGAGCCTGTCTGTAGCACGCCTCGGCCCCCACATGGTTGTAGTGGATCCGTCTCAGCATTTCCGGACGCATAGCTTTCGGAATTATGATGCGCTGACTCCTGTAGAGCACGCCATCCTGTGCACTTATCTCGTCCCTGATGGCCCAATAGTCCCGGACGGCTAAAGGGGTCTCCTCTCTGTGGTCTGGCCATCCCTTCAGCACGACTGACTTGAGTGTTTGCAGACACACATCCTCCTCAGTGTGTGTTCGAATCTGTGCCAGACGTTGGCTGCTGACGTTCAGATAGTCCGCCTGCCGAATGGCGGCCGTGTCCCACTGCTCCTGCCGCATGCTGCAGACCATTTCCCGTCTGTACAGTGTATCTGTTCTCTGTGGTGGGGTGGTGGCTCTGCTGAGTGTGTCACTTATGTACATTTCGGGCCCTGGCTTGTACACCACCGCCAGGGAGTAGTTCTGCAGTGTGAGGAGCATGCTCTGAAGGCGCTTTGGCGCACTGAGGAGAGGCTTAGTGAAGATGGACACCAACGGGCGGTGGTCGGTCTCTGCAGTCACATCACCCCTCCCATATAGGTAGTAGTGGAAGCGTTGACAGGCGAATACGATGCTTAGACACTCCTTTTCTATTTGTGCATAATTTTGCTCCGTTTGGGTCAATGCACGAGAGGCAAATGCGACAGGCTGTCCCCCCTGAAGCAAGCAGCAGCCCAGACCCGTCTGACTGGAGTCGCTCTGTACGGTGACCGGCTTGTGGACGTCATAGTACCTTAGGACTGGCACCGCCGTGATCAGAGCCTTGATTTCCTTCATGGCAGCCTCATGTTTGGGCAGCCAGTGCCACATCACATCTTTGTCGAGCAGTCTCCTCAGAGGCTCACATACCGCTGACAAGCGTGGCATGAATCTCAACAGGTAGTTCACAAACCCAACACATCGCTGGACCCCTTTTGCGTCTGTGGGGTTTGGCATGTCCAGAACCGCCCTGACCTTGTCAGGGTCAACCTTGAGGCCCTCTGCGGACAGTATGTGGCCGTGGAAGCGGACCTCCTTCAGTCGAAACTGCAGCTTTTTCAGGCCCAGTCTCAGCTTTACCTCTCTGCATCTGTCCATCAGAGCGACGAGGTTCGTGTCATGGTCGTGGTTGGCCTCATCCTCTGTGTCCCCACAGCCCACTATGAGGATATCATCAGCTATGGGCTCAATCCCCGTCAAGCCAGCCAGCAGCTCATGCTGCTTTCTTTGGTACAGCTCTGGAGCCACTGACACACCGAAAGGGAGTTTTAGCCAACGTTTCCTACCCCACGGTGTCCAGAACGTTGTCATCAGGCTGCTCTCTTCGTCCAAACGGCACTGTAAAAATGCATCCCGTGCATCCACCAGCGTGAATATACGTGCCTTTGGCAGCTTATACAGCACGTCATCCAAAGTGGGCATCAGGTAATGGGACCGTTTCAGAGCTCGGTTAAGGGGCTTTGGGTCTATACACAGTCTCAATTTGTCTGGCCTTTTCACTATGACCAGATTGCTAATCCAGTCCGTGGGTCGAGTGACTGTGGTCAAGTGCCCATCTTCTTCATATTTATCCAGCTGTGCTTTAACAGCTGCCTTCAGGGCCACTGGAACGTTCCTGGGAGCACACTGCACCGGCGCCACCGTGCTGTCCAGCTCAAAGTGAATATCACCGGGCAGAGACTCAACAGGGCTGGTGAACACATCATGGTAGGTGCTGACGAGCCACTCTTTGGTCAGTGACACCTTCCTGCAGTGCTCCACTTTATTCAGCTCCTCAGGAATGGTGAAGCGTATCAGACCAAGCCTCTCACATGTCTCCCCCGAAAGCAAGGACCTCTGGCCAGTATGTACGACTTCAAAGTCCAGTCTGTGCGTCTTACCCCTAATGACGCATTGTGTGCTGTACACCCCCAACGAGCTCATCCACTCACTGTTGTAAAGTTTCAGTTTGATGAAGCTCTTCTGAAGGGGTGTTCTAGGTGCCAGTCTTGACTTGTCCTTGATGATCATCACATTGCATGTGGCTCCCGAGTCGAGCTGGCACCTTTGGAGGCCTTTTTGCAGTGGTAGGTTGACAAACCACTTTTTACCTTGAGTGTTCACAGCCCCCACGCTCTCTACTGTGTACACGTCTCTCTCCTCCCGGTCGCTGTCCTCCCGTTCCCCTGGCCATGGGTCATCCACAGCATTTAACTGGCGAGCCTGCTGGCCTCTTTTCATGCAAACTTTTGCAAAATGGTTAGCCGTGCCACATGAACGGCATGATTTACCAAAGGCGGGGCACTGGTCACGCCCACGTTTGTGCCGTGTGCCACAGTACTTGCATTCACCAGTGTCTCTCATGTTCTGTGGCTGTGCCGATGTGTTGGCCTCGGATGGCCTGCTGGCAGGCCTCGGATGGCCTGCTGGCAGGCCTCCGTCCATATCGCTGCCCTTGTGTGGCGTTAACGCTGTCCCCAGGCCCGGAGCTGCCGCTGCCCAGAGACATGGTCTTTAACCTACTGTCCATGATCTCAGCTGCTCGACAAATACTGATGGCCTGATCCAATTTAAGGTCCTTTTCTCTTAATAAGCGCCGTCTAGCGCCCTCATCAGTTATCCGTAGGACAATACTGTCTCTTATGAGTTCATCTTTAATAGCTCCATATTCACAAGAGGCAGCCTTTTCTCTCAGTCTTGTAACAAAAGCATCAAACAGCTCTCCATCCTCCTGTTTCAAGTTGCCAAAAACGTACCTCTCGAATATCACGTTCTTAGCCGGTGTGAAGTATTGCTGCAGTGCTGTCAGAATAGCCCCCACATCTTTTTGTTGCGCCACGGTGAGTCCCAGGTTGTGTTTGTAAATATGACGACAGTCATTCCCCATTAACCGTCTGAGCGCCGCCGCCTGTACTGGCTTTTCCTTCTCGCTGAGCCCGGTCGCAAGCAGATAGTCCTCGAACTCTGCTTGAAAGCTCACCCAGTTGCCGTGAATGTCTCCCGTCATCTTCATTGGCTCCGGAGGCGGAATGCTGGATGCCATTGTCGCCACAAACTCTCACCCAAACAACACATAAACGTCCGCTGTTATTGCAAACAGCTGTTTCGGGCCGTATATAAATCCTCTTTGGGTCCTCCTAGTTCCACTTCTGACACCATGTTTGTAAGTGTAGCTGTACAATAAAAGAGTCGAGTCGCGCTGGTTCTTAATGCCGTGTATTGCCAAGCAACAAGTAAACAAACCACAACTTCCCCAGGAAGTGAGACACGTCATATCATACAGGCACCGGCCCAGCACGCCCACAAGGCGGAGCTGTAGCCCAGCCTGTAACAGCTAGCTTGCAGGATAAGCCTGGCTAGCTTTCTACTGAACACACAAAGAGGACATTTGAATCTATCTTCTTATCTGACTCTGGAGAAGATGCGGTAAGCACATTTCCCATAATGTTGGCGTGTTCCTTTAAGATTATTGGAAGAGGCTGATCTATCACAACACAAGCACACTGCATTGAATACATGGGTGGTGAGCAGAGCATTGGTTGTGACGTGTGAGGTGTTGGGAGTAGGTATATGCAGGGCCGCCTCAGGGGGTGTGCGAGCAGTGCGGTCGTACAGGGCCTCGCGGGAAGGGGGCCCTCGCACAAAAAAAAATAAAAAATTCTTTATTTATTATTTTTTTTATTTTTTTTTATTTTTTTTTGCGAGGCCCCCCTTCCCGCGAGGCCCTTTTTCATCACAGACATAAAATCTAGTTTTGCTTATATGCTTATATATTTCACATTAGACACGTTTGTAGAATGTGTCTGACTTGTTCCTGGCTCTGAGGCTCTGCAGGGAGCAGAATTGGTTTGAATATGGCCAGTATGAATATATAACGAAGGTTATCCTATAACCCTAGTTATATGAATACTGGCTCAGCGCCCTGAGGTCCCTTGGATGTTTTTCACGTATGGAATTCAAACATGGAAGGGCGTGGACGTGACCACTTCCTGTGTCTTGTAGGCGCGCACGGGAGTAGGCGTGGTCACGTGCAAGTGATGTGCATGTGCAATTTTTTCACGCGCACAGTAAGTGCAGGAGATGACATCTCATAATGGCAGAGCGAGAAGCTCAGCCAGTATTCATATAACTAGGGTTATAGGATAACCTTCGTTATTGATATCACTGGTATGGCCTGTATGAATGTGTTATGGATATCACTGGTATGGCCTGTATGACTGTATTATGGATATCACTAGTATGGCCTGTATGACTGTGTTATGGATATCACTGGTATGGCCTGTATGACTGTGTTATTGATATCGCTGGTATGGCCTGTATGTGTAACGTTTGGGGTTATGCTCTCCTCAGGGAGCAAAACCCTAGCGTTACCTGATGGTAATTAACCTGTCTATCTGCCCTGATGGCATTCATTGTTACCAGGGCCCTGTTTCTCGTACCTGGTTCAACTAAGTCGATCAAGATGTCATTATCCAGCTTCAGTTAACCCGATGTTCGAAGCCGGGATTTTCCTGTTCCTCGAAGGTGGATTCAGTCTCGTTAACTCGATTCAGACTTGAGACTCAGGCTAAGTGCGCGCGGCCGCTTTAGGTGAAAAGCCAGCACGTATCGATGGCAGAGATCCTGATTCTCTAACGGCATTGATTGATTAATTGATTTAAGACTTTATTGACAGATTGCAATACGGCTCAATCGCCTCGCCGACAAGTTAAATGCGTTATCTATAGGCTAATTCTAAGTCCCTCATTACCTCAATCAATCAGATTATATTTCTTTAAACTTGCCTGCTGGATTGAATAATCAAATGAGATCTTGCTAGCGACAATAATTAGTTAAACTGTTATACAGAATTACGATACGGCTCTCTTACCCATTGATTGATGTATAGTCGATCTTTAACTTATCTCCAATGTGGTCTAACGGGTTGTTCTTTTGACTTTCACGCAGACGACCGGGGTTCGAGACCCTAGTCTTTTCCTTCTTTTTGCAATATAGGAATAATTCAATTTGGTGCACGTTGAGAGCTATATAAAGAATGACATCCTCAATGCATGTAGATTTATAATATTTTAACTTAAAACCAGGCTACTTTGGCGTATAATCATTAATATTATATTCAAAAAAATTATATTGGAAACACGGGGTTTTGGACACCGGTCGCTGGGTTGGCAGGCTTGAGCAATACCGCTGAGCCACTGTGCCAGATGGGATAAATTCATTGTTTATACATTAATGAACGAGAGACCCGTGTTTAGAATATTCTTTATTTTGAATGAAGTTTTCTCTCTTTATCCTCATTCATTAATGTGACGTCAACGGCTCATTCAATTTCTCAAATCCGTCAAACAGCGCATCTCATCAGACATCTTAATCCCAGTTACAATTAAAATAACCACGTCATAATGTGTACATCGCACCGAGCGAGCGCCACGGTATATATAACGTGCATTATTTAGGACAAAGTGAATTTAGTATCAGCATTTTGGGTCTATTTTACATTTCAAAAGCCCCCTCTGGAAGAATGGAGCACAAAAACGTAATTCAGAATGGTATAATGCAGATCGTAGACTGTGGGAATAATTTCAGGAAACGGGCTGTCACTTTTTTGCGGGGGCGTGGCGATGGTTCAGGCTAACTTGAACTTAAACTCTGCTTTCGACCAGGCTCAAACTTTTGGATCTGTTGTCATGGTGATTTGGAAAATCCACGTACGGGGAACCGGAAAGTCCGGCTAACTCAGTTATCCAGTTAAAGTTATCCGGCTAACTCAGTTATCCAGGTACGGGGAACGGGGCCCTGGTGTGTCTAGTTAGGTTGGCTTTATGCTCTTCCTGGTTACCATTGAGACTGTCAGTCGATCACTGAACCTACCCGCGAGTACACCGTTGTGAGTAACATTTATCGCTCATGCCATGGAGGATAAGTTAGTTCGTTATTTATAGTGTTTGCCGTGCCTTGTCTTATCGAATGTTTAACCTGTTTTGTGTACTTATGTAGCACCGTCGCCAGACGTAAGTCGTTTAGTGATATGTTTTGGAGACAGCGTTTTCTCCCCTTTGCTTTCCCAATTTCTCTATATAGTTTTGTTTATGTATTTTTACAATCAGGGCCGCCTCAGGGGGTGTGCGAGCAGTGCGGTCGCACAGGGCCTCGCGGGAAGGGGGGCCTCGCACAAAAAAAATATATATTTTTTATTTATTATTCCTTTAATTTTTTTTTTTATTTTTTTTTTTTTTTTTTGACAGGCCCCCCTTCCCGCGAGGCCCTTTTTCATCACAGACCTAAAATCTAGTTTTGCTTATATGCTTATATATTTCACATTAGACACGTTCCTGGCTCTGAGGCTCTGCAGGCAGCAGAATTGGTTTCAATGAGGGGAGGGGTTACAGCCAGGTAAGGTAGCGTCTGTTGAGTTCATTGTGTGTGTCTGTGTGCGTGCCGGGGGGGGGGGGGGGGGGGGGGCGTGAACCGACTCATTGCCAGACGTGAGCGATTCGACTCACGCTCACGGCAATGAATCGGCTCTTATGAACGAGTCGCTCATGACCGACCCATCACTAGCGTCTGACTATTTCGCGCGTGCAGCATTGGAGGTTATGCCAGCCAAGATGAAGAGGACATCGTTCGGCAGATGGACTGAAGATGAAAGTTGTTGCATGTTAGACAGTTCAGTCAGGCTAGCCATCCCGGCTAAAGACAGGGACAGCTAGTTAGCTTTAGCTACGTTATAATATTGAGTGCTAACGTGTGTTTCAGTCGGGATATAGCCATGATGATGTCGGCTAGTAGCTAGCTTAGCTAAAGGCTAACTAGCGTTAGCTAACCTAGAGACAGCGCGTGCAGCATTGTTATGCCAAGATGAAGAGGACGGTCGTTCGGCAGATGAACTTCGTCAACTCCACGCGGTTGTCTCCATCCTCTTGGACGTTTGGTGAGTTTTTAATGCACTCTATTCTATTCCCGCCGTGGATATCTCTCTCTCTCTAAAGAAACTTGAACTTGAAAACTTGAAAACTTGAACTCTCTCTCTCTCTCTCACTCTCGGGAGCCAAACGGGCCGACTAGCTGTTGTAGTACTAGTAGCTAACAGTGGCGTCATTAGCCCTGGGCTTCCGGGGCTTTAGCCCCGGATGTTTTTCTCCTAGCCCCGGATCTAAAAAAAAAAAAAAAAAAAAAAAAAAAAATTTTTTTTACTTTTTTTTTACTTTTTTTTATGTTAGCATCCCCATTGTCTGTGCTGAATGTTTGTTAGTGTTTGGTATTTTTTGTTGGTTTTTAGTACTTTTAAACATCCATTTTTAGTAAGTCGTTTTCATTTGATCCTATAATTTTTTCATTCACCGATTTGTGGACTTTTTTTGTAGTGTCCTGAAAGGCGCCTTATAAATCAAATGCATTATTATTATTATTATTATTATTATTATTATTATTATTATTATTATTATTATTATTATTATTATTATTATTATTATTATTATTATTATTATCATCCAGGAGGGAAAAGACACTTTGGATAGTAGGGACTGCATCTCTGCCTGTCCTGACCAGGAAACACTTTGCAACTGTGATCTCCTCTGGCAATAGTTGGATATTGTAATGTGTGGCGAGGGGTTGCAGCAATTCCACTGAGAGAAACTGGTCTGAGGCTGGATAACATGCCTGTATGCCTCTCATAAGTTGTTATCCAACTCATGAGAACCTG
The DNA here is from genome assembly GCF_963971535.1 of Notolepis coatsorum. Classification (NCBI taxonomy): domain Eukaryota; kingdom Metazoa; phylum Chordata; class Actinopteri; order Aulopiformes; family Paralepididae; genus Notolepis; species Notolepis coatsorum. Next base: position 63,862,218 of record NC_140168.1, on the reverse strand, counting down.
CTCTCAAGCTCTTGCAGCATTCTGTCGACGACTGGATAGAACAGTCTCTGTCTCAGCTGATCTCCTGAGCTGAGGTCTGAGCTTGTGCCACAAGATGACTCAACTACATACTCGTCAATCCTTTTCTGCTTCCTCCTTTGGCTGGTAGTATGTTCCTCAATCCAAAGGCCATTACATATGGCCTTTGTCCTGTCATACATGTCCACTGCCATCTCTGAGGTGCGATAACCTTTGAGTGTGTCCTGCACTGTGCTTTTAAATAGTACAGATATTGAAGATGTGCACTTTAACGCAGCAGCACCTGGAGCCATCCATACCCATGTCCAGTGTCCTATAATAAGCTTTAATCGAACCCTGGTTCATTTCCTCGGATAGTCCGGTTGGTTTGGGGTGGTGTGAAAGCTCATTCACTCTTGCAAGTGAACCCTGCTGCTTTTTTCTTTTTTATGTCAGCATCCCCATTGCCTGTGCTGAATGTTTGTTAGTGTTTGGTATTTTTTGTTGGTTTTTAGTACTTTTAAACATCCATTTTTAGTAAGTCGTTTTCATTTGATCCTATAATTTTTTCATTCACCGATTTGTGGACTTTTTTTTTTAGTGTCCTGAAAGGCGCCTTATAAATCAAATGCATTATTATTATTATTATTATTATTATTATTATTATTATTATTATTATTATTATTATTATTATTATTATTATTATTATTATTATTATTATTATTATTATTATTATTATTATTATTATCATCATCCAGGAGGGAAAAGACACTTCGGATAGTAGGGACTGCATCTCTGCCTGTCCTGCCCAGGAAACACTTTGCAACTGTGATCTCCTCTGGCAATAGTTGGATATTGTAATGTGTGGCGAGGGGTTGCAGCAATTCCACTGAGAGAAACTGGTCTGAGGCTGGATAACATGCCTGTATGCCTCTCATAAATTGTTATCCAACTCATGAGAACCTGCTCTCAAGCTCTTGCAGCATTCTGTCGACGACTGGATAGAACAGTCTCTGTCTCAGCTGATCTCCTGAGCTGAGGTCTGAGCTTGTGCCACAAGATGACTCAACTACATACTCGTCAATCCTTTTCTGCTTCCTCCTTTGGCTGGTAGTATGTTCCTCAATCCAAAGGCCATTACATATTTTTTTTTTTTTTTTTTTTTTTACCTTTATTTTACCAGGTAGTCACTTGAGATCAAAGATCTCTTTTTCGAGCAAGACCTGGCCAAAATGGCAGCAAAAACAAAAAACAAACATACAAAAATACATAAAAGGCAAAGTGGGGCAAGGGGATACATTTGAGCTGCAGCAAATCAGATTGAATGGGATTGGGGGAGATTGGAGGGTAGGGTAAAAAGGTAGAAAGAGGATGGAAGGTGAGGCCCTGCAGGAGGTTGCTGGGGAGAGAAGGTCAGGTTAAAAACATAAAATATAACAGCACATTATGCAGTGAAGCAGCGACATTCTCCCATCTCATTCTTTAAAATGCCCTTAATTTGAACTTTAAAATCAGATATGGTAGTGAGGGCCTGCAGTTTCAAAGTTTTTTGAAGTCCATTCCAGGCAGAAGGAGCAGAGAACATGAAGGCCCTTTTCCCAAACTCTGTGCGGGTTCTGGGTACTGAGGCATATAAATAGTCCTGGGATCGTAAGCTGTAAAATGGGTTTGATGTGATGGTGAGGTATGAACCGAGGTAAAAAGGGAGCTGACCAATAATTGCTTTATAAATGGCCTTTGCAGACTGATGAAAATATACATTTTCTCCCATTTTCCCAAATCAGTCAACATGGAGAATCACAACAAAAAATTATCTTGCCAGATCCAGCTAGGCAAAGAGATAATGCCTAGTATTTTCTGTTTAAATTTTTTCAAAAAGAAAAAAACATATGGCCTTTGTCCTGTCATACATGTCCACTGCCATCTCTGAGGTGCGATAACCTTTGAGTGTGTCCTGCACTGTGCTTTTAAATAGTACAGATATTGAAGATGTGCACTTTAACGCAGCAGCACCTGGAGCCATCCATACCCATGTCCAGTGTCCTATAATAAGCTTTAATCGAATCCTGGTTCATTTCCTAGGATAGTCCGGTTGGTTTGGGGTGGTGTGAAAGCTCATTCACTCTTGCAAGTGAACCCTGCTGCGGTTCATTTGAGATGTGAATGCAAAGCGGACCAGAGCCAGGGAAAGACCCAAAAATCGAATATTTTTTTTATGAAAAGACTGAAACATATGTATATAATGAAACACACAATACAGTTTTTTTTCGATTGCCTAAGCATGATTTTGAAAACGGGGCCCGGTGTTTCAAAACACACAATTATCAGAACACCTCAGATCCTTTGCTAAATTAAACACTTGTCAAAACCATACACTAATTTATAAAAACTACATTTTGTTACCATATGAAACACATGTTTTAATTCTGTTTGAACCAGTTACACACACTGCTGTGCTTAACCTAAAAACACATTTAGCAATTCTACTTCTCAGTGATTAGAGTACTGTAAGTGAAGTACGCAGAGAATGTGCAAATATACAATAAATTCACCAAACACTACAATGCTGTAGACTGATGAAAATATAATTTATTTATCTACATATACCCAAATCAATGATGCAGACTGATGAAAAAAATTACATGTTCTCTCCATATACCCAAATCAATGATGCAGACTGATGAAAATATATATGTTCTCTCCATATAACCAAAGCAGTCAACATTTCAACATGGATAATCACAACAATACATGTCCCAGTTTTCATGCTACTATGTGCATAACACTGTAAGCTCAGCAAATATCAGACAAACATAAAATACTGTATCCAGTACAGGTTAAAATTACAGTAAAACTAATTTCTTTTTGAAAAAATTTAAACAGAAAATACTAGGCATTATCTCTTTGCCTAGCTGGATCTGGCAAGATAATTTTTTGTTGTGATTCTCCATGTTGACTGATTTGGGAAAATGGGAGAAAATGTATATTTTCATCAGTCTGCATCATTGGTTGTCTTGTGTAGTGTTTGGTGAATGTATTGTATATTTTCACGTTCTCTGTGTACAGTACTTCACTCTCCTTCCATTTTGGTTGAAGACAGGTGAACTCACCTGCTGTATTTTTATAGTGCTTAAACCTGATTGGTGTATCTACAATTAAGCAATGGTGTGTTTGTGCATCTGATGGCTGTGTTTAACCAATTGGCTCATATGTGTGGTAATTTGACATTCTGTGTCTAATGTAATGCAAGTGTGTTTAGTGTTTTGCAAATCACTGTGTGTATTGTTTTGCAAAAAGTGTGAGGCTGACATTGTAGGGGTGCAAATCTGGGCCTATATTTTGCTCCTTGAGTGTAAGGTTTTGATAATTGTGTAATACTTTTGATTTGAGTGTTTATGCAATTGAAGAAAACTGTAAAGACTAGAGATGAACTGTTTATTTCTTTTGTACATAGGCTGTGCATATGTTTGTTTGTTTGTTTATTTGCTTATGTGTATGATTCTTAACTGTGTTTTTATTTTGTTATTGGTGTATATGTGTGTATGTATGTACAGTATATGTATATATATTATATATATATGTGTATATATGTATATTTGTACTCCTGTTGGGGCTTCTTGGACCAGATCAATGTTTTATCTGGCTAAATAAAGGTTAAATAAATAAATAAGAAACTGATGATTTGGTCCTGTTAACTTTGAATTTTCTATGGGGACTGCCCAGATCCCTCTCGTGGACCTGGACCTCACTTTGAGAACCTCTAATGATTCTAGTTATTCAGTATTCATCTCTAATTACTCTAAAATTGCGTATTTCTGTGTTTAAAAAAAAGAAAAAAAGCCCCCAATGTTTTCTAATCCTAAAAACGCCCCTGGTAGCTAACGGTGTGTGGCCTGGTGTCAGCACCTGGTGCGAGGGAGGTGAGCTTGGTGTTTCATTATGAGAATATCTCCATGCTCAAGTCGGCTATAGTCCGCGAGGGACTTGTTGCCGGCACCGCTATGGTAAACACCACTCTGTAGTGGGACGTGTATTGCCTTCTTTTTCCCTTCTCTCTTCGTATGAGAAGAGGAAAACACAGCGTCTAAAGTGTTGGCCTGTATTGCTTTTCTCACGTTGTACAGTTTTTCAGTGGTAGCCGCATAGCTTGCTTCTGCGTTAGCTAATGGTTAGCGATAGCCGGGTTGAGCTAACTGTTAGCCAGTTAGCTGTTTAGCTACGACGTTAGCTGCTCGTTTTCGCTCGGCTGGGAACGTTAGCTTGATGCTATCAGTTAGCCTAGAGTTAGCTGTTAGCTTGTGCTACGACCATTGACATTAGCCGTGAGAATAGCAGGCCTTGGCACTCTGACTACGACATCATCTTTGACAGAAGATGTAGTCGGGCCTGCACCATGACAAGGCTCCGGCCATAGCTTCTTTTTGTCCCGCCAGCGAGAGGCCTTTCGTCAACGTGGAGACCTGTGTTGCGGCCTTTCGCCCTGCGTTCCTTGGTGCAGGTAAGATGTCCATTGGACATTACCCCACTCTTCCTTCCTTCCCCTCCCGAATGTTTTGTTAATAACGATGTTTTTTTCCAGGCAAAACATATGTTACTTCACAACATTTGGAGATACGACATGTGCTGTGTGTGAATTGTCTTGGTCGTTTGTGTAGCTTGGGTAGCGTTGGCCAAAGCTGTGTGTGGCCTGGTGTCAGTACCTGGCTACTCTATTTGCAGTTAGCCTATTTAGCTGATGTCGGCCATTGGCTCCTTGCTACTTTGTTTTCTCTGGTATAGACCCTCTTCTCTTTGGATTTAAGTGTTGATCTTTGTCCTTTTGGATCTATGTATATTCATGTTGCCTTTGTGAAGTTATCTTTTCCTTCTGTTTTGTTCTTCCATTAAAAGTTGAATATCCTTTAGGGGCTCATCTTTGCTTATCTCTCTCATACATGCTCTCTCTCTAACACGCGTTTAAATCTCGCACAGGGCCTCGCATTTCTCCCAGGCGGCCCTGGGTATATGCCTGGTGTTGGGATTTCCCTGTACTGTGAAGAGTCCAGATTCCTGTCGTAAACTTCAGAATTGGATCTAAAAATAAAAAGAAAGTTCTTCATACCAAATCCATGAGTCATGGCTGTGTCTTTTGTGTCTCGCATATTGTGAGGAAATGTATTTGTGGAAGACAGGTACTGTATGAGGCACTTAATTGAGTGTAGCCTACTGTACAGTATATTACATGGGGAATTCAGTTAGAGGAGGCTTGTGGCAGCGTGAGGCAGGGAGTCAGAGGGCCTGACTTAGCTCGTTTTACGGTAGTCTTCATAAATTGAAGCACTTCTCCCCATTAACCGCATTACCGGTATAACTTAACTGTGGGGAGAAGAGAGTGACATTTTCTATTTGAAAACGTAGTTCTGCTCCAAAGCCGTGACAGATTGCATCCCTTGAAAGTTTAGTAACCATTATTATTATTATTATTATTATTATTATTATTATTATTATTATTATTATTATTATTATTATTATTATTATTATTATTATTATTAATAATAATAATTATTATTATTATTATTATTATTATTATTATTATTATTATTATTATTATTATTATTATTATTATTATTATTATTATTATTATTATTATTATTATTATTTATTATTATTATTATTATTATTATTATTATTATTATTATTATTATTATTATTATTATTATTATTATTATTATTATTATTATTATTATTAATATTATTATTAATAGTATTCTGATATTCTACTATCATTACTATGTTCTACCCTATTATTATTACTATTTCTATTATTATCTTTTTTCCTGCGAGTACCCCTCCCCCATGCTGCGATGACACCTGACCTCTTGACTTGACTTGATTTGAAGTCAGGTAGTGACTAGTTCAAGTTCTTCAATAGTTGTCATACAGAAGTACAGAATACTTTCATACAAAATGCTTCTTACTGTTACGCTCCAGAGACTGTGCTAGACAAGATAGTATCAAATAACATAATATAGCATGTAATTTAGAAGAAGAAAAATGAGGTCACAGTGTTCGGTATAGACATATGTACAATGTTCTGAGTTACCATATAATATACAATACTATGCAGTGTACTAATGTACAGTACTATCTAGTGCAAAGTATTGATTACTCGAGTACTCGTCGTTTCATCTGAACATGGTTTTTGAGGGTGCTCGATTTATTTATTTTCATCACCAAAAGTGCTTGTTTATGCTACTAAAACAGAAATCTCACTCTGAAATCCTGTGAGGCATGAGTTGTTGCAGGAAGACAACACTGGTCCGCTGTGGAGCATGAGAGTGTACCGTGAAAACTGTGTTGCGTTGAAAGCGAGCTTAGTGTTAAAGATAAAAACAGTGGTTTGTGTTTGTGCATTTCCAAATTGTGCCAACAACATGTCGCCCACTTTGCATAGCGCTCATAGACTAGTATTGATACGATCATGTCGTTCCATGAGCGGAGATACCTGTTGCAAACAGATTCATTAAGCATCAGGTATATTGCTGATTTGCTGTGCATTGTTATTTTCCATGGAGCAAGACATAATAACATTGGTTGTGTGTGTGTGTGTGTGTGTGTGTGTGTGTGTGTGTGTGTGTGTGTGTGTGTGTGTGTGTGTGTGTGTGTGTGTGTGTGTGTGTGTGTGTGTGTGTGTGTGTGTGTGTGTGTGTGTGTGTGTGACTCCGCACAATACATCGTTATTACTGTTGCCATGTACTTTCAAATGCGTTCTGAAAATGTATTTCCCTAAACAATGACTCGAGCACACTCAGGTAATACATGATGTGAGCCCTCAAGTAATACCTGATGTGAGCCTTCAAGTAATACATGATGTGAGCCCTCGATCACACTCAAGTAATACATGATGTGAGCCCTCGATCACACTCATGTAATACATGATGTGAGCCCTCGATCACACTCAAGTAATACATGATGTGAGCCCTCGATCACACTCAAGTAATACATGATGTGAGCCCTCGATCACACTCAAGTAATACATGATGTGAGCCCTCGATCACACTCAAGTAATACATGATGTGAGCCCTCGTTCACACTCAAGTAATACATGATGTGAGCCCTCAAGTAATACATGATGTGAGCCCTCAAGTAATACATGATGTGAGCCCTCAAGTAATACCTGATGTGAGCCCTCAAGTAATACATGATGTGAGCCCTCGATCACACTCAAGTAATACATGATGTGAGCCCTTGATCACACTCAAGTAATACATGATGTGAGCCCTCGATCACACTCAAGTAATACATGATGTGAGCCCTCGATCACACTCAAGTAATACATGATGTGAGCCCTCGATCACACTCAAGTAATACATGTGACTCGATCTAGGAAAACATTATTCGTGCCCAGTGATTTCTGGCACTAACATAGTTTTAAATTAACCATTTTACTACCACATTACAGAAGGCTAACCTTTCACTACCACACTACAGACGGTTAACCTTCTGTAGTGTGGTAGTGAAAGGGTTAACCCTTTGTCGTGTGGCAGTGAAAGGGTTAACCTTCTGTATTATCGCAGTGAAAGGGTTAACCCTCCTTTGGTAGTGTGGTAGTGAAAGGGTTAAATACACAGTGTTCTAGTGTTGTAGGAGAAAATATATATCTTTAACACCCAGGTGAAAAGAAAGCCGTATTGTCAAACACTTAAAGGATAACTTTGCAATTTTGGACCTTAGACCCTAATTGCAGCGTGTCGTGTCTACCAGGTATCTGACACATAGAGACCATAATTGCACTGATCGGTCCAATATTGAGCTACAGTAAGTAAGTAAGTAAGTAAGTAAGTAAGTAAGTAAGTAAGTAAGTAAGTAAGTAAGTAAGTAAGTAAGTAAGTAAGTAAGTAAGTAAGTAAGTAAGTAAGTAAGTAAGTAAGTAAGTAAGTGAGTGAGTAAGTAAAGTTTATTTATATAGCACTTTTCACAGAGAGAACTCACAAAGTGCTTTACATACAGCAGAAATAAAATATAAAAATAAAAAGCAAGAACCATTCAAGTGATAAGAGACAGAACAAAAACACAATGCATCACAAAAAAAAAGAAAAAAAATACATAGTTTATACCTGGAGGAGAAACTCAAGCATTACCCAAAGGCCTGTTTAAACAGTAATGTTTTTAGCTGATTTTAAAAAAATGTCAACAGACGCTGCAGCTCTTAGGCCACGAGGAAGGGCATTCCAGAGTCTAGGCGCTACAGATTGAAAGGCTCTGTCACCTTTGGTGATCAACCTGGTGTGCGGAATGACCAACAGATCCTGGTCAGCTGTCAGCTGGTAGCTGACCAGGAGTAGCTACAATTTCCCTGCAGGCTCTCACTGGGCTACAATATTACAATGTTAGTGACTGTGAGTTTTTCCTTACCTTCGTGTGTGGTACTGTATGTCTGGGAGTGTTGCAATTATTTTGCATTTATTTTACATTTTATGGACTTTATGGTGTTTTTGTTTTGTTCTTGATTAATTGTGATGTTATCATGTTTCTTCTTGACTTGTTTTTAAAGAAGACGTGTCCGGTCCATGGGGACATTAACGTGTGTTGTCGGGCCTTACAAATAAATTTGATTTGATTTGATTTGAATAGCAGACAATGGGCAACCATAAATCCTTTGCAAAAACAACAATAAATGTGCTTTTCAGAAACAGGAGAGCAGACTGAGATCGCTAAGAATACACCCTGAGCTTCCCGTCAACATTTCTTGTTGTTTTTGCAAAGGATTTACGGTTGCCCATTGTCTGCTATTGTAGCCCATGCAGTGAGAGCCTGCAGGGAACTTGTAGCTACTGTAGCTCAATACTGGACCGATCAGTGAAATTATGTGTCAGATACATGGTAGACAGTCCACAAATAGGGTCCAAGGTCCAAAATAGCCAAGTTGTCGTAAAGCTAAATGAAATATCAAGACACAAGAGACCAAATAAGACACAACGAGGTCATCACACTTGCACTTTGGAGTTCAAAAGAAAGAACTGAGCATTAGTGCCTGCAGGTTGCAGCACTGCAAACTACTGTAATATGGATGAACATAATCAGAATGCACAAAGGCGGTGGTGGCCTCCTTTCTTGTACCTGTCCCACTAATCAAAACATTAACATCTGCTCTCGCCAGTACAGACAGGAATGGGAAGAGGTGGGGGGGCCCACACACACACTGTGTGACGGGATCGGTTTAGAGAAGGATGATGTCAATCCAGGAGTCTGCCATCTTTTTGCACCTGCTCCACTAAACACCCTCCTCCCTATAGACAGCTAATAGCCCAATAAACTAGTACACCTCACTTACCCAAAGACACAGGACTGCCACGGGCTGGTTCCCAAAACCTCAGCCACTTAGTGACATAGGTGGGGTGGGGGGAGGACGAATCCGATGGACGTCCAGGGCACTTGGGAAGGATGGGACTGAGGTTCCAGGTTTACTTGCTTGAGTGTAATCCTTTTACGCAGACATGAGACTTAATTAAGAGTATCAAGTAAAAGGCCTGCGTTTTCTTCTTTGAAAGGTCCTCCTCTGTGCTGACTTACAACCCTCCAGGAATGTATTTGGGTTTGAAGGTGGTTGGTTTGATTGGAGTTCACCGCCTCATTGAGTTAGGGATGTTTTTATTCAAATGATGTGCCCAAAATTATGCTAAATGAGGTTGAGAGACTAGGTCCTCCTGCTAGGTCTGCCTGAGCAACCAAAACTTTAGAAATGGTGTGAACACTTCTTCAGAAATAATAAGTTGAAATAACCTTACACTGTAGTTTGAGGTATCTATCTATTCAGGTATTATATTAGCACCAGAAGGAATAGCCTTCACTGATATGCTTTGATAAACCCATGTATACAGTGCAAGAACCCAGCACTTTGCTTTGTTGCATTAACATTATTCAAAAAAATATATATATAATAATAATAATAATAATAATAATAATAATAAAGCATCCGAATAATGTAGCAGTGGTGTGGGATAATAAGCAAAAAATAAATAAAAAATAAAACAAAAACAAACTGTATCCTATTCATTCGGCCAACGCGTGTTACACTATGCGTGGCCACGATCCCTTTCCTAGTAGAATTCTAAAGAAAAGATTGAGAAGGCAGCCATTGGGCACCGCACATTCAATTCAGATCATATCACCGATGCGAAAACTTGCCTGGTAGCAGCTATTGCCTGCTTCTCCGCGCTCGTCCCCCGCTCCCTCTCTTCCAACTCGATTGCAATCCCAGAACTGAAATGTGATCCCTGTGCAGTTTCCTCGGTAACCTGCAGAATATGTTCGGAATCGGAGGACCACTTTTTTCATCTTAACTTGTCTGCTTTGGGCGCATCCAACTTTGAATAGCCGAGCTTCGTTGTATTATCTTACAGTTGGCCAAATCTTACGTTTTGTTTGCCATTTATACTTAGACTACATATGGTTTGATGTCATACCAAGTTGATCATTTGTCAATATGTATAGGCCTATATCGATTATTGGCTACAGAGGAACTGACAATGTATAGTTAATTATGTTTTTCATTGTACATTAATGATGACGGTTGTTGATATTCAAATGAGTGTAAATGTCGAGGTACAGGCTATGCCAACTCTGAACAGTAAAGAAGCGTACATTCCGCGCGCCTCGGCCCTTCTGTGGCCATACGACAGTAGCCATCAAAATAAGCGTTCCACGGAGGTTTTTATAGAAAGATTTCTCCCAATCTCAGAGATTTGTGACAACAAGAAAATATTACAATATTCGGTTTCATAGTCTACGTGCTCCTTATCTATAGCTGCGGTGACAAATCCTGAAATGTGTCCGTGAAATTCCAAATCACAGAGCGAAATTCCCATATAATCCAAAAGCATCACGCGCGTTAACTCCCGTTGCAAACTGCTGCTCTCCTTTTGCGCTCCTCCTCACACATAATTTTGCCAATCGTACTGTGCAATTAATTGCATCTCTCAGGCAAGGTGTCTGGTAATCGGAGAATTGCCCTCCTCTCGGGCGGAGAGTGTGCGCGTAAGAGAGAGAGAACGCCTCCAAACACGGGCAGCCAGGTCCCGGAGAGCCCTTGTTTGCCACCAGATCTGTCACTGGTCTGTACTGTAGCCCAAAATAGAACAACAAAATAATGACAGCCGCCCACTCCGCCGTCCAATTGTGATAGAAATAGGGTTGATGAAATGCAGTGAGGTGATGATCTTATAACATCTCTGAACTCTGATAGCCCAACATCTAACTGCTGTTGGCATGCAAAACTCAATGAGAAAGAAAAGTGTTCAAAATGTTTTTTTTAAACAGCTGTAACTCTTATTTTGAGTTCAAACAAGGACAATGACAACTTTCAATCAATCAATCAACCAACCAATCAATAAATCAACAAATCAATCAATCAACCAATAGTACGTTTGTCAAAAATGTTATGTCAGTTTAGTTTATCTCCAAACTCATTTCCCACTGGACTCCATAAACATGTGAGACCTGGGGCTTGGACTCCATTATAGCAAGTGAACAACCTTGCTCAAATACTCCCATACCCCATGAGCCAGGCAGCTACAGAGACACACCCCCCACACACTTTTTCTCACCACCCAACCTCATTGCCATTCCATGGTTTTAATTTGAACCCAACCCTTAGTTTTAAAGGAACACGCCAACTTTATGGGAAATGCGCTTACCGTCTTATCCAGAGTCAGCACTAGATACGGACCACTAGCGGCTAGCCTATAGCTTAAAACTCCAGGAGAGGTGTTTTTTGCTAAAAGCTGGGCTAGCTGGTCCATATCCGCTACCATTCATTTGTGCTAAGCTAGTCTAGCTTTCTTTTTTTTAATCCACTTTTTCTCCTCTTTTTCTATTTTTCTCCCATCCCAATTTCGCTGTGCCAATTCTCCCTCCCCTGTCTTGAACGTTGCTCGCATATGCCCCCCACTGGCCGGTTGTAGGGAGGATAGAAGCCTTGCATCACGTGTCCCCTCCGATACACGAGGAGGCAGCCTGTCACATCTTTTCACCTGCCAGCGTGGACTCTCATTGTCTAGGTGTAACGTGTGGGAGGCTCACACTACCCCCGCCATTTCCTGTCTCTGCTGTGCAGGCGTCCCCCAACCGACCTGTAGGAGTCGCTGTCCACAACGTCCAGATTACCACCCATCGACTTCCACCCGCTAACTCTGCCAATTGAGTTAGTATGACGGCCGGCCCAAGCCGGAGGCAACGCCGACAGCCGGATTCGAACCTGGTGTCTCTTGCGTTGGTGACGAGCGCAATGTCCGCTGCTAGTCTAGCTTTCTATACTGAACACACAGGGAGGAAATTCTATCTATGTTCTTGCCTGACTCTGGAGAAGATGGTAAAGCACATTTCCCATAATGTTTGCGTGTTCCTTTACCAGTGTCAAAATAATGTATTGATTATCCATTTGCTTAGATTGTTTTCCCCCTCAAAAAATAACATCCAGGTCACATGGTACAGATCAAGTCTGTCTGTGATTTTGCTGATCTGTACCATGTGACCTTTACCTGTCATAATCACGACAAGAGCCTTCTTCACTCCTCCTCATCCTCCCTCCACATTCTCCACACACCTTCTTCACTCCTCCTCCTCCTCTCCCACACTCACAACGGAAGCCTCACTTCCTTATATGGGCAGCATCCGTTCCCCGGGTTCACACGCTGCCAGCTCTTCACTCAACACAGCTGTCACTCATCCCCTCATCAACCAGACAGTACTTCATGTGGCAGATCCTGTTCCATCTTCGTGGGAGTGTTAAACTACCTTCCTAAGTACAAAGACTGAACCTAAGCCTTGCAACCTGTACTTGTTTATATTCCTTGACCTAACCTTTGTTCTCCGTGTGCACAGGACCTCCGCTCCAGTGTCCCTCCTACCTGGACATCCCGTGCTGGTACTGCACAAGGAGTGCTCCTGCTCTCACCCACGACACAGCCCTGTGTCTACCTGCCTTGTGCTGCACAAGGAGTGCACCTGTCCCAACCTCAAGAACATTCTCCTGTACTGCACAAGGAGTGCACCTGTCCCAACCTCAAGAACATTCTCCCGTACTGCACAAGGAGTGCACCTGTACTAACCCCAAGAACATTCCTATACCTGTCTGTCGCACATTCCAAATGTCAAACTGTCTGCTTGGGGGAAACTATATTAAAACACCCTAAAACGCTCCATTCTCTCTCCTCCTGTGTTCTGCTATTGGGCTCCGCCAAATCCCATCCTCACATTACCATCCACTTGAGGAGTTGTGTTGTGAAGGATCAGATTAAACCGAATATGTATATTTATTTATATATATATATTTAATTGTATTTGTATATCGTTTGATATCCCCTGTATATTCCTTGTACAATATGCATTGAATATCCCCGTTTCTACTAAACAGCCCATAATAGTTTCATTCTACCATTGGACGAGAACCTGGCGCCAGGTTGCCATACCCCTAGGTCCAAGTTCAATCGTGCCGCCTAACATGTCGAGGCAACCCCCGGTTCCGCGCAGTAATATGCCGGGCGAAATACGAATGGTACTATTTGTTCATAGCGCATATATATATGGCGCTCGTAAAGTAGAACTTTCTTTTAGTCCAGTTCTTTACCCTCCAACAGAGTGACAGACGCAAAAGCCTCCCCACGACGCACGTGCGGTGTAGTAAGGCCTACTTGGCCCAGAATAGGCATTGAGATATCGTGTAGATTAATAGTTGAATGGTCATAGTTTGGCACCATACCGTCGAGTTGGACGTATTCTATTGAGCTAATAGTAGTCTATTTATGTATGGTGCATCGTTCGGTTCGAGTTCTACAGTTATCAGTACCCCCATCGTTCCTGACGTTATCTGGACGCTTATCCAGGCTGGTCAGACCCCTAGTGGTGATTGCATCCGAGGAGCTCCGGGTCAAGAGCGACTGGACCTGTATATTGGATTACTCTACCCCGACGACGGCGAGCCTTCCACGGCTCTTGGATTATGCTTTGTGTGCTTTGATTATTCCATGGATAAAGGCCAACACTGCCGAGTGTTGGAATTACCCCCCGGAGAGGACTCCAGGTGAGGCGGCGCTCTACACGTGAGGTCGCACCACGTCTCTCCGTTGTGGACCGGCAGATACCGTTCCACAGAGGGTCCAGCTGTATTCGTCTGCGGCCCGAGGTTCTGTGGGCACCGTGTCCAAGACTTTGGATTCTCCCAAGACACCGTCGGCCAGATGGGATACCGCCAGCGGCTTCTCTAACCCCCCCCTCCTACTGTCTTACAACCAGCGGGACCCCCCCCCCCCCTTAGTGTATCCAGCTATAATCATTTAAGTACCATCGCTATCGTTTCCTAAATATTCCAGGTTGTATACTTACTCCCTGCGCAACCAGAGATTGGACATTCAATGTTGATTTACCTACGAATACTCATTTGCCATAAAAGTGCATATTCAATATTTCAAATCATAAATGTAATTAAGTGAATGTTGTATACACCTTTTGCTGTATTAAATATTCGATTTGGTACATTTGTGTTGGTTCGTTTCATCAGGTGGGAAAGTGTTCATCATACTTATATCTTGTACTGGGTGGCCAGAAGTTAAAGTACATGAGGTAGTGGTATTAAATATCATATCTAACAATACAGTCAGGGAATTGTACCCCTCAGTTACAAGTTGGTTATATGTAAGTCACATGTGATTCAACCACTATGAAGTCCTCTATAGATCACATGATACTATTACTGTATGCTCTGATGAAGGCTGACTAGGCCGAAACGTTAGCATGTTTTTTTCTATGGCCAAAATAAATGAGTGAAACTGAGGCACAGTCCTTATCCTTTTTCTCATAGTTGGTGAGTGCTACCATAGATATATAAAGACTAGATGGTGCAAGGTGGAGTCTCCCGCGTAGTTCACCGATGGCCATCTTGCTACAGTTAACTACTGCTTTAAGGTGAGTGATCTGCACAAACAAAAATACTCTTAACCCGCTGAATTCTTGACGGATTTACAAACGGTTTGGTTTATTACAAACATTATTAAGAATTATTTTATTATTATATATTTTTTCCATATGAAAATCCATTATAAGTATGCAGTATGATAACTACATCTCTGACGTTTTTAACAAACCAAACGGTTGAAAATGTAGCAAGCTATGGTTATTTCAATAGTACATGCACTATAGACATTCATGTTATGAGTGGGTGTGCTACCCTGTAGCAAGATGGCCGCCATGTGGCAACGTTGGTCTCCGTTGGCCAGCAGCGCGGGTGAGTCATCTAGTCTTTATATATATATATATATGAGTGCTACCATACATCTTTCAATAAGGTAAGGTAAGGTCATTCTATTTGTATTACTCATTCCCTTTTCCTATTGTTAGGGGCACTCGGCACAGCGATTTTCTTGAAGGATGGATTGGTTATTATGGGCAGTTAAAGATCTATTGAGCTGATTGGATTTTTCTGAGGAGAAAAATCTGTCTTATTGAAAATGTGGTTTGCAATAAAACGAGCTTAAACTGACTGTCCGGTTTTATTTGATGGAATTATCATATATAGATTAAACAGCTATAGACCATTTGACTGTTTATAAACAATTATGGTGTTTTTGCTCCGGAAGTCTCCAGGGACAGTCTGAATGAAACCATGCAAGGTCTGATGACTTGTCCATACATTCGGTTACCTTCCACAGAGTCAAATGCTCTCACCCAGAATGTCCCTTTCACTGCGACAATACAGAAGGTTAACCCTTTCACTGCCACACGACAAAGGGTTAACCCTTTCACAACCACACTACAGAAGGTTAACCTTTCACTACCACACTAGTACAGACATTCTGTAGTGTGGTAGTGAAAGGTTAACCTTCTGTAGTGTGGTAGTGAAAGGGTTAAACACCAAAGATCCTGACCCAGCTCTAATGCTCACATGAGACAACATTAACTCATTCAGTGCCGGAAGCCTAGAGCATCTTTGTTCCTACCACACCAACACTCTAAAAGATAGGAATAAGTGGCTGTGTTTGCAGGGCTATATATATATATATATATATATATATATATATATATATATTATAGCTATGGATACAATACTATGGCCCATTTGACACCACCTATCTATCGTTCAATATGTGAAAAATAATAAATGTATTCGTCAATACGTGCACGTGTTATACCGTGGTGAATATGAGTATAGTTTTAGAGTGATCCTGTCTAATCCCAGAAAACGACGATATGCAGCAAAACGTGAATTTCACTAAAAGCGTTGCCGTTTCTCGCCTGGACACGCTACTATTTCCAAATCAAATATATAGCGTTTTTTGATGCTTTGATCGTCCTCAACGGCATACGTTGTGGAGTAACGTTACACACACAAGTTGCGATCAAGGTGAAATCATGGTTGGATCAAAGCAGGATTGATATAATTTAGGTACCCCAAAAAGAATATTCCAATTGGCTGATCGCGAGTCCAAGTACCAGTGTCCATCGTATCGCCAACATAATCCACCACAACAGATGCATCGGAAGCATTTGACGCTTCTCAATGGGATCGGGATACCCGCCCGCCTCGCCCGACAAAGAAAAGTGCGCCCGGAGACATTTGATCGACACACAGGCCAAGGTATAATGTTTCAAATGGTGTTCGATACTGCCACCTGGGTGGATGCGGCCGGTATTGCACTTTGGCATTCTCAGGATGATTCCCCATGTTAACCCCGAGTATGGGGGTTCTGGCGGTCAACCAGAGGTGCGTTGCTCATGGGACGGGGTTGCACACCGCACTCTGTGAGCAGAAGCACGCGCACGCACATGCACGGATGTGCATACACGTGCACACAGGAATGGGCTGCACTCGACTGATGCGCCAACTCGCTAAGTAACCACTTGGCTACTTTGCATATCAATAGATCAGGTCGTCAGGTGTGTTCAAATACGTTCTCAGATACATTCACACAAAACTTGTGAATGAAATGTGTTACATTCCATTCGTAGAGGCAATTAGGCACTGTCTTTAGTCTGTGCGGATGCGAGGGAACATTTATGCGCATGCGCGGGAGCGCGCATGCACGTGGCGTCATTAAAGCGCGTGCAACCAGTGTTGAAATGAGCAACGCATCACTGCGCTCAACGCATGGCGAGATAACCCGACTATCCTGGGGTCTGGCGTCCAAAGAGTTAAATTACATACTTCTTTCATGTTTTGAGAGCAAATTCTCTGACTTCAATTCAAAAGTAGCAAATTTTTGCCTACACAATAACATTGATGAAAAAAGGGGAACATGAGCCAAGGTCACCCGGGAGGTCGTCTGGTAATCGGAAAGGTTCCCGGTTCGATTCCCACTCCCCAGGGGAAGTGTGTCGAAGTATCCTTGAGAAAGACACTTAACCCCTAATTGCTCCTGATGAGCAGGTTCAAACCTTGCATGGTTGCCTCCGCCGTCGGTGTGTGAATGGGTGAGTGAATGGGTGCAGGCACGTGCACACATAGAGCCCAAGGGGTGCTCGAGCACCTGCCCTTTTGTGCCTCATAAAAAAGTGCCATTTAAAAAAAATAACGTTTTACCGTTGTGCATATAGACTGCCCTTCTAACTGAAAAATGTCAGGATAGAATCAAAATATTAGGTAAAGACAGAGAGATGCCCCGTATTCCATTGCCGTTTGCACAGCCTCCTCAGCGTGCCTCTCCGCGGACCTACTGTATATATTTGATGCATAGCGTGGGTGGTGATGATGATGATGATAGAAACCGCTGTGGCGCATACAGTTGAATGCTGGTATTACACTCACTGAGGGACACGAATAAGTCAAGTCCGATGGGATTTGGGAATCTCAAATACAAATCGGGATTGGAATAAAAAATGCATTTATATTAACACTTTGAGTGCCAGCCACGCGTTTTGTCGTTAGTTCATGCCGACTGTTGAGTGCCGCCAACAATATATAGCGTTTGTTTGTCATATTTTTTTTTATTGGCGATTTGAATTCATATTTCATCAATCGAGCCTCAGGTTAGTGTTGCAGACTCTCTCTGAGCTCAATTGGGAAGATACCGCCCCCTATCGTCTCTCCCTGTGTAACTGCACCCCATTACTTTAGACTGATGGGGGGGGGGCGGGCCAGTTTCCTCA
Source organism: Notolepis coatsorum (assembly GCF_963971535.1). Classification (NCBI taxonomy): domain Eukaryota; kingdom Metazoa; phylum Chordata; class Actinopteri; order Aulopiformes; family Paralepididae; genus Notolepis; species Notolepis coatsorum. The sequence continues at coordinate 63,844,104 of NC_140168.1, read as the reverse complement.
TTTTACTTTTCCGTCAAGCCAACTGAAGAATCCATTGTGATCGCCGGCCCGGAAAACGCGTGGATTATGTATTTACAGTACCCAACGCTGAATCAATAAACGCAATCGATATTTGGAATGGCGATCAGGAATTGGAATGATTTATTTGAAAACGATTCATAAATAGGCCGAAAAATGTTTTTGTGTATGCCAGAATATTCCAGTAAATGCCGTTTATCACGGAATCTTAATATTTTCCTTGAAAACTAGGGCTTTTCAAAATGCTATAAAACGGAAATGAAGCGATTAAAAAACAATCCGTTTCGACAATGTTGACTGCAAACAAGTCATTGATAAACGACGGGCAGATTAGACACATAGCCATAATTTAAATCAGAGATTATGCGTTCACAATGCTATCATTGAAGTGGGTGGTGGCATTTAACGGGGGTAAGGCGCACCGCATGGCTGGTAATCAAAGTGTTAAACAATACAGAATATACAGCACTTCTTGGGGTCTGTAGGGTAAGCACTTATTCCCTCCCCCCTGAACATTTATGGAGATGTATGGGCCTTTTAAGTCAGTGATAAAAGTGTCAGGATAAGTGAGCTCCTGCACTGATTATTATAGTTCAATATTCAATATTTGATCACCAAAACCCCCCCAAAAGCATAAAAAGGGGGCCCAAAAATCGGCTTGCTCGCTTCGCACGCACACAGTCCTAGTGCTTTTTAGCCTTTGAGCATCTGCCCCTCTAAAGTCCTGTGCACGTCACTGAATGGGTGAATGTGAGGAACAAAATGGTAAAGCGCTATACAAATGCACCATTTAATTTAGATTATTCAGATATGAATGCATTTAATGTTCATAACATTTTCAATATTCAGTTAATATTTGTGAACATGCACCACTCTCCTAAAGCCTGAAATCAGAGAGAGAACCCTTGAATTTGTGATGTCACCTGGATATAAAAATCTGTGGCAGCTGCTCCATAGACTATGAATGGGCCAATGACTTTAAGATAAGATCAGCCTTTATTATTCCCGTAGGGAAATTCAGACGTCAAAGCGGCAACATCAAAGAGAATGAAGCACGGGAGAGGTGCAGGTGAGAATGAGAATACAAACAAGCTATTGTGAAAATATAATAAAATAAAGATAAAGTAAACACGGCGCTGCTTGCCCTTGGAATCTGCACTGGATCTCTGGGTGAGTGAATAATGCATAATAAACAGACGTAACTATTTCCTAAGTGTACCTGGTACCCTGGTATAAATAAACATAACTCTATACTACTGTACATTTGCCCTGGTATAATATACAGAACATTACTCTATCCTAAGTCTGCTTTTGTATAAATATACACAACATAATTGTATTCTTCCCCAGTATAAATGGGTATACTGTACCTCGAATCTAAGTATATTCCGGTACAAATATACCTAACTCTATCCTAGGTCTACTCCTGGTACAATATACTTTATATAACTTACCTAGGTTTACCTCTCTGGTAAACAAGAATACCCTGAAGACTCTGGCAGGAGCACTCATTCAAGGGTACTACGACTATGCTTGCACCTCATGGTACCAAAGCACCTCAAAGGCACTAAAAAACAAATTACAAACATCTCAAAACAAACTGGTCAGACTACTCCTTGACCTTACTCCTAGAACCTACCTCACCCCTGACCATTTTGACTACCTAGGATGGCTTAGAGTAGACGACAGAGTACAGCAACTTGCAATGGGCCTGGACAAGATACACTACATGACTAAGGTACCCATGTACATGTCTAAATACTTCCCAAAGGTCAGTGAATACCACGACCACAACACCAGAGGGAGCTCCACAAATCATGTTAAACCCAGATTCGGCTCAAACAAGGGACTAAACACGTTTAGCAATTATGCCACATCAATGTGGAACGCCCTACCCAAAGCTGTAAAGGAATGTGAATCACTACCCACTTTAAAAACCACTCTCAAAGAGCACCTACGGGAGACTGCAATTCGAAACTGGCCCCTGTAAATGTCCTAACCCAACCCCCTCCAATGTACAGTAAATGTCCTAACCCAATAATACACGAGACCCTCTTCTTGGGACCAAGTAAGGTTTCGTCGATAATCCAATGTACAGTTATCGCCCCCCCCCCACCCGCCTACCCAACCCCCCCCTCCACCCCACCTACCCAACCTCCTCCAATGTACAGTTTCTTCGTCAAATGTATATACTCTCTTTTTTAGACTATTTTTGTATCACAAACAATACTGTATTTGTAAATCTGGTATGTCATAAATGTATAGATGTATAGTATTGTCTATCTGTGTGTAATGTATGGAGTTAGTACAGGGACTACTTAACGTTAGTCTACATACGCCCCTCTGGTCATGCGTGCTTACGTTATGCACAGGTCGTATAAATGTACTGCCGGGTTGGGGTACGTCATTAAAGCCATGGGTTCAACGCTATCAACATCTCCGTGATTATTGTAGTATGTAGTTGTGTAAATAGACAACATACACGACACTGTATGTCATGTATGTCATATATGTTATGAGAACAAGACGAAAGTCTTTCTCTGGTCTGCATCCCCTTAACAATTGTGTGTATTGAGCTATATTGTATTGTACCCATTCTGCAATCTGTTAATAAAGTTTTCAATCAATCAATCAAGTCTACCCTGTGCAAATATACAGTGCTCCATACTAAGTCTACCCTGGTATAAATAATAGAACATAAGTAGTCTCAGCTTATCAATCTTGGTTTATTAATAAATATATATGAACATATACAAATATGAATGAAAATGTAAATATGTGAATGAATTAATATATGAGTCCATGTGCAATGTGCGCCAGAATGCAAGCAGGATTCAGTGGTTACAATTATATTGTGCATGCGTGTTCTCAGATACTGACTGACTGAACTGTCCTGTTCTCAGATACTGACTGACTGAACTGTCCTGTTCTCAGATATTGACTGAACTGTCCTGTTCTCAGATAATGACTGAACTGTCCTGTTCTCAGATACTGACTGGACTGTCCTGTTCTCAGATACTGACTGACTGAACTGTTCTCAGATACTGACTGGACTGTCCTGTTATCAGATACTGACTGACTGAACTGTTCTCAGATACTGACTGACTGAACTGTCCTGTTCTCAGATACTGACTGACTGAACTGTCCTGTTCTCAGATACTGACTGGACTGTCCTGTTCTCAGATACTGACTGAACTGTCCTGTTCTCAGATACTGACTGAACTGTCCTGTTCTCAGATACTGACTGGACTGTCCTGTTCTCAGATACTGACTGACTGAACTGTCCTGTTCTCAGATACTGACTGGACTGTCCTGTTCTCAGATACTGACTGACTGAACTGTCCTGTTCTCAGATACTGACTGGACTGTCCTGTTCTCAGATACTGACTGAACTGTCCTGTTCTCAGATACTGACTGACTGAAATGTCCTGTTCGCGTGTTGCTTTTTAACAGCGCAGCAGTGCAAGAATGTGACAATTTGACCATGTGACCGCGGCAACGCGGGAGAGCGGCAGTGCGGAAATAGGCTGTCTCTAAGACAAACTCTAACCTTAACCAGCTCCTTAACAGCGCCTAAACTTAACCGTTCTAACCTTAACCAACTCCGAAACAATGCCTAACCTTAACCTTAACCTTAACCATGCCTAACCTTAACCATAGAAAGAATATTGCCATTCTCTAAGACAAACTCTAACCTTAACCAGCTCCTTAACAGCGCCTAAACTTAACCGTTCTAACCTTAACCAACTCCGAAACAATGCCTAACCTTAACCTTAACCTTAACCATGCCTAACCTTAACCGGCGAAAGAATACATGTTAAAAAAAAAATCACGTTAAAAAAAAAAAAATTTATGGGATTCAAACTCGTCAACAATGGGCCACAGGATCACAGGACCGCTGCTCTGCCAGGTGAGCTGAAGCGCCGAATGAAAATCATGGCCGATTAGGACGGTTACATAATTCCGCAAGCTCTGCCGCTCCGCTCGCTCTGCCGCTCCGCTCTGCGGTTGCCGCGCCTGCCGCGGGGCATGGCGCAGCCAATCAGGGAAAACGCGAAAGCAAAAGCAGCACTGCTGCGCTGTTATTAAACAATAGGCGTCCTGTTCTCAGATACTGACTGAACTGTCCTGTTCTCAGATACTGACTGGACTGTCCTGTTCTCAGATACTGACTGAACTGTCCTGTTCTCAGATACTGACTGACTGAAATGTCCTGTTCTCAGATACTGACTGAACTGTCCTGTTCTCAGATACTGACTGAAATGTCCTGTTCTCAGATACTGACTGAAATGTCCTGTTCTCAGATACTGACTGACTGAACTGTCCTGTTCTCAGATACTGACTGAACTGTCCTGTTCTCAGATACTGACTGAACTGTCCTGTTCTCAGATACTGACTGAACTGTCCTGTTCTCAGATATTGACTGGACTGT